>NC_136421.1:289984745-290192245 GCF_052625555.1 Lactuca saligna
TACTAGTAGGTCGGCCTTGGTGCCTTCGACCCAGTTCTACTAGAAGGTAACTCACCTCAATGTCATGAAGTGTCTGAAATTTCCTCGATGCCGGGATCAACTCCTCTCAACTCCTACACAAACAAACTTCCTTAATTATCATATCATACTCTTAATCCTTTCAAGAGTCAACTTAGGTCAAAGTCAAAGTTAAGGTCAACACCCTTGTCAAAATCAACTTTTGGTCAAAATCAACATCCGGTTGACTAAACTCGCCGACTTGGTCCACTAGGTCGTCGAGTTCCATAACTCACAACATTTATGAACTTCGATCCTACTCGTAGAGTCTTTCAAGAACTCGCTGAGTTCTCCTTCATACAGAATCGGGACCTTTTGCTCATGACTTGCCTACTTTATCCTTGAACTCGTTGAGTCCTTCCTCATACAAGTATTTAGTCCTTGACTTGCTGAGTTCTTGATTCGCTAAAGTGTTTAGTACTTGAATCGCTGAGTTCTTCCTTGAACACGTCAAGTTCTTATTCATATAGTTGGGACATTGCCTTGAAATCATCGAGTTCATCCTTGAACTCGTCTACATCTTCGATCTTCAGGTCCATATTCACATCCATCTTGTGGAGTCCTCTTCTAGAATCAACTAGATCGATCAGAAACCAAAAAGGTTGGGGAACCATAACCCAACTCGCCGAGTCCCATGAATGAATCATCAAGTCACCCAAAGTCTATATCCATATAGTTGATTTCAGTCGGGCTTAGTGCATCTTGAACATATATCTGAGCTCCTAGGGTCCATATTACACGTAAAGTCACTAACTTTACATCAATGCATGGGTCTTCAAGCTCAAAAGACCCAAAAATGAAGTCTGCAAGGTGCATGGGACTTCCATGGCCATAAAGTTGGCACCTTTATGACATAGGAACCCTCAAAAGATCAAGATCTGAAGTTACACCCCCCTTTTTCACCAAATCCCGAAAATGGCTTCATTAAGACTTAAGAAAGGCAGAAACTAACCCTAACTAGAGATATAAGAGATAAATGGTCAAGGTTGAAGCTTTTTACCTCAAACAAGTTGGAAATGTGACAAAATCTTTGGATCTACTTGCTTTCACTTGATCTCCCAAGCTTCCTCTTTCTTCTCAAGCTTCAAAGACACACAAATGGCACATAAAGCTCAATAACACTGAAAAATCGATTAGGGTTTTGTGAAGAGATTCTGAGGGGGATGGAGGCTGGAGTGGAGGCCCTATAAGTTGTTTAAATAGGGTGCATACCCTCAAATTTAGGGTTTCATCCAGACAGGTCTACTCGTCGAATCGGGCCTCCGAGTCGGCGAGTAGATTCTCCCACCCGCATCTAAAATTTGCCTCAGCTCGACGAGTTGGGGCCTCCAACTCGTCGAGTCCCAGAGTAAAAGAATTCATATTTAAATTACATACCAGGAACCGAGTGTCACAAATATCCCCTGCTTATTTTAGAAATCATCCTTGAAGACTGCTACTGTATCTGGAAAAAGCTCGGGGTAGTGCTCCCTCATCTCGTCCTCTAGCTCCCAAGTCCATTCTAAGCCCTTGCAGTGCTCCAATTGCACCTTCACCAGCTCGAACCTCTTTTTCCTCAGATCCTTTGACTTTCTGTGGAGGATACCTACTAGTCGCTCGATGTAGTTCAGGCTGTCATCCACATGAATATCCTCTAGAGGCACCACTGCAGAGTCGTCTACCAGGCACTTCTGTAGCTAGGAGACGTGAAATGTACTATGAATCTGGCTAATCTCGGCTGATAGATCTAGCCTATACGTCACCTTGCCCAACCAGGCTACAACCCTGAAAGGTCCTATGTACCTGGGGCCCAAGTTGCCCCACTTCCTGAACCGGATGACACCTTTCCAAGGTGACACCTTCAAGAGGACCATGTCCCCGACCTGGAACTCCAGGTCCGAACGGTGCTTGTCAGCATAACTTTTCTGCCAACTCTAAGCAGTCTAAAGCCTGCTCCAAACCTGCTGGATCCTCTCCGTCGTCTTGAGTACCATTTTTGTACTCCCCATGACCCTCTATCCAACCTCACCCTAGCATATCGGGGTTCTGCACTTCCTCTCGTATAGCATCTCGAAAGGAGGACGGTTAATAATAGCGTGGTTTCTATTATTGTAGGAAAACTCTACTAATGGAAGGTAGGTATCCCAGCTACCACTGAAGTCTAGAAAGCATGCCCACAACATATCCTCGAAAGTTTGGATGGTTTGCTTACTCTAACCACTCGTCTACGGGTGAAAAAGCGGTGCTGAAGTACAGACGAGTACCCAACTCGTAGCGAAACTTCTCCTAGAATCTTGAAGTGAACCGCACGTCTTTGTCAAAAATCACGAAGACTAGCACTCCGTGTCGAGCTATTACCTCTCGAATGTAGATGTCGGCCAAATTCTCGGACAAAATTCTCTCCTGGATTGGAATAAAATGGCGCTCTTGGTCAATCGATCCACGATGACCCAAATTGAATCCACTCCATGTGCGGTCCTGGGAAGCTTCGTGATGAAATCCATAGTCATATCTTCCCATTTCTACATAGGGATATCCAATGGTTGTGTCTTGCCGCAAGGCCCTCTAGTGCACGACCTTGGCCTTTCTGTAGGTCAAGCATCTTTCGACATACCAGGCTATATCCCGCTTCATGTCGGACCATCGGTAATCCAGACGAAGATCTCTGTACATCTTCATCGCCCCTTGATGGATAGAAAACCTGGATTTGTGGGCCTCATCCATCAATATCTATCGTACTCTGCCCAAGTACGGAACCCGGACCCTCCCATGCAGGGTCAGCAACCCGCAGCTATCATAGTCGAATGAGGCCACTTGACATATGATCCGCTCGCACTTCCTACACTCCTTCTTCATACACTCAACCTGCGCCTCTCGGATCCGCTCTAAAAGCGGAGTCACCACCATCATCCTCAAGAAAATGTCTCTAATCGGGGGTGCCTTGCAGCTAAGTGCATCAACCACAACATTGGCCTTCCTCGGGTGGTAGAGGATCTCACAATCGTAATCCTTCACCACATTTAGCCACCGACACTACCTCATGTTCAGATTCGACTGATCCATGAGGTACCTCAAACTCTTGTGATCCATGTAAATGGTACATCGGACCCTATAAAGGTAGTGCCGCTAAATCTTAAGGGCGAAGACAACCGTCCCCAATTCCAGATCTTGTGTCGGGTAGTTCGCCTCGTGAGGCTTCAACTGCCTCGAAGCGTAGGCAATAACATTCCGTCTTTGCATCAACACCGCGCCCAAACCTGAAATAGACGCATCGCAGTATACTACAAAATCCTCCACGCCCTTTGGCAGGGCTAGAATCGACGCCTTACATAGTCTTTGTCTCAATGTCTCAAACGTTTCTTGCTGCTTAGCCCCCCCAGCAAAACACCATGTCGTTCTTTGTTAACTGGGTCAAGGGTACAACTATCTTGGAGAAGTGCTGAATAAATCTTCGGTAATATCCTACCAATCCCAGGAAACTCCGAATCTTAGATGGAGACTTCGGAACCTCCCATCTCATCATGGACTCTACTTTGACCGGGTCGACCAGAATACCGTTCTGGTTGACAAGGTGCCCAAGAAACTGCACCTCGTGCAACCAGATCTCACACTTAGAGAACTTAGCGTACAAGCTCTCCCTCCTCAAGGAATCCAACACCTCCCGTAAATGCTCCTCGTGCTGATCTCGCATCTTGGAGTAAACCAAGATGTCATCAATGAAAACTATCACAGATCAATCCAACATCGATCTGCACACGCTGTTCATGAGATCCATGAATGTGGTAAGAGCATTGGTGAGCACGAAGGGCATCACTACGAACTCGTCTCTGGCCCTCATCTAATGGTAGTCTGAGCGTAAATCTATCTTGAAAAACCAAGATGCCCCATGTAGTTGGTCGAAGTGATCATCAATCCTCGGGAGTGGGTAACGGTTCTTCACCGTTACCTTGTTCAGCTCTTAGTAATCTATACACATCCGATGCGACCCATCCTTCTTCTTCACAAACAGAATCGGGGCTCCCTAGCATGAACTGCTCGGCCTAATGAATCCCTTGTCTAAAAGCTCCTGAAGTTGTGTAGACGACCCCTACATCTCGTAAGGAGCCAACAGATGTGGTGCCTTGGCGATCGGAGCCGCACCAGGTACCAGGTTGATCCTGAACTCTACCTGCCTCTCTGGAGGTGTCTCAGGCAGCTCCTCTGGGAATACATCCGCATACTCTTGCACCACTGCTCACAGTCGCCTTACTCGCCTCCTGAGTATCCATAACATAGGCGACATACCCTTTGCAACCCGACTAAAGGTAGCGCCTAGCCCTCGCTTCTGAGCATAAAGTTGGTCCACGTTGTGGCCTCTCGCCCTGAATCAGCAGATCTCCCCCACTTGGGGTCCTGACTTGTGCCAACTGTTGCGCGTAGTCGATCATTGCCCCATTAGGGCTCAACCAGCCCATGCCTATGATAACCTTGTTCCCACGCAACGGAATAAGAACTAAGTCTACTAGGTAGCGCTCCTCATACAGTCTCAAAACATGATCTCTGAAAACCTCTAATGCTCATATTGATCGGTCATCATCAATCTCGACCTCTAGAGGGAAATCCTGCATGCCCGAGGACTCAAGAAACCTCTTGCTAAAGGCAAGTGAGACGAACGATCGGGTAGCCTTCGAATCGAACAACACTAGAACTGAGATATTGTCCACATGGAACGATCAAACAACATGTAAAACATATACATAAATATCATAAATGACATGTAATAAGGGCTAAGGAGAAGAAAACTTACTCGTTGCCACATCGGGTGCAGCACGCGCCTCCTCATCTGTGAACTGGAAGGCTCGGCTCCTCACTACCAGAGTATCTATCTTGCTCTGTCGGCCATCAGTAATCTATAGGGTCGCTGGAGATGGCGTCGTCACTATAGCTGCTGTTGCTGTAAATCTTAGGCAGTCGGCCTTTTTATGGCCTTTCTGATTGCAATGGAAGCAAATCAGATCTGATGTCTGGAATGTGGGGGTAAGGGTAGTACAATCCTTGCTAAAGTGCCCGGTCTTGGTGCACTTGTAGCAGCCTGTGACATCCCCAATTTCACGGACAGAAAAGACCGATTTCTTTATGCTTTGTTTTTAAAATCAGGGTAGTCTTTTAAAGAAAACAGTTGCAGAATTTGTTCCAAAAAAAAAAATACGATAAGAATTTATCAAAGCATTTCTTTAAAGAAATGTATTTTCATTATATAACAAAATCTCAAGATGTCATGTTCAATACATACCAAAAGCATAAACAGAACAAAGTAGACCTTACAACAGTTATTCATAACTACTAGCCTATAATCCAAAATCTCACGTTATGTCAGCCAACTTATGCTCTCGTGCCATAACATGTAATACAAAGAAATCTGAGAGGGTCAGGCTTGGGAGCCTGGTGAACATATAGGGTATTCAACCCATAATAATATAAGTATTATATTCAATTATCAAACAATCAATCCGATTACCCACCCCAATTATCTTCATTTATTTCTTAAAGATTTACCCTACGTATCGATTACCCTTCTCCCATTCATTCCTAAGGATTGCCCTAAGGAATTGGCACAAAGTTTAGTGCTACCAAGGTTCTTAGATTACCTCTGGTGAACATGTAGTTCACAATACTTAATGAACACCTAGTTCAAAAACACCTAATGAACACTTAGTTCAAATATCCCTAGTGAACACTAGTTAAAATATCTAATGAACACTTAGTTCAAACAATGTGATAATAATGTATATTTCGATCCTGCAAAACCACTAATATTATTAACACTTATAGATCATATTTTTAAAACAATCTATCCCATCCCGTCGATCCCCACATACTGACCCTATACAATGATCTTACGAGATCTAGCCTAAGGAATCGATATGAACAACAAAATGACGAGGTCGCTTCGGAAATTTCCTGGCAGCAAACGAGGATCAATAAAGACATCAAATCAAGGGAATGGAATAAGTTTCACCACGAACCTTCGTTTGAAAAAGAAAGAACCACAAGACAGTTAAGTTAGGGGTAGTTATCTAGATAACAATGCCTAGGCGTGGTCTGAATATGGTGAGGTGTTTTAGCCCCAGACTCCCCTATCCAACATCAAACTATGCCTTGGCGTGGTCTGAATATCATGAGATATTTCATCCCCAGACGCACCCTATTCGGCAATATAACACCAGACATACCTAGTAGTGGTCTATTACCGATACACTTTATTAGGCAGTCTACGAAGTTCCCTAAAGTACTTTGCAAAAGGAAACGCTGGCACATGAAGTTCGTCTGATCACTTCATAAAAGAAACGCTGAATCCAAAGCTCTTTCAACAAAAACAATATGGGGAAATACTAATAGAGTACTCCCGTATGCTCCTGTAACCGACACACAATAGTATCAAAAAGACTTTGTACTAGATAGCACTTATGGCACATTATAGTACTCTGGTATGCATAAGACTCATACCCGAGAACATAATAGTAACCTGGCACAAGCAGCACCTAAGACACAGAGTTTGGAAAAAAGGGCTTCGTACATAAAATGTACTTCTGTGCGTAGAACATACTCCACCGATCATCAATCTCACAACACACACACTCTTAATAAGAGGCTACCCAATGTACGTATACTCCACTATTTCTAACCCTACCTCCTTACCATTAACGGTCCCTACGTGCCCTGCTTTCATCTGCTATCCACGCTCTTTTGTACTCACTATCAACCTATGCTTTAGTACTCAATGACATCATCACACCCCATGCCTTTTCGAAATAATTCAACAGTTTTTCTGAAAATATCTCATTTAATATATCATGTCCTCTTTTAGTCGAACTAAAAATAGGCAACTCTAAATTATTTTATTTTTAACCAATTTTATATATTTTTTAAACTATTTAAAAGTACAATAAAAATAAAATATAATGGTCCAATTGAAAATAGATTATATAGCATATAAGATAAAAGAATAACCAGATTTCACAAATTTAGAGTTGAGAAGGAGCCTTTGAAGTTTAAGTATTTGGTAAATCTTGACACCCTATTATCATAAAATAGATTAAATAATACGAAAAGAAAGTATTAAAAATAATTTTAAATTTAAATAAATATTTCGAGAAGGAATGTGGTAAGTGCGTGGATTTCACACGACCCCGGATCAAAGTATGAAAAGCGTAGAGTATACGTAATACGTTTACTTTTATGATGTAATGCATCACCATTCAGGACTTAAGAAGGGATGTTTACTTTTATGATGTAATGAATCACCATTCAGGACTTAAGTCTTAATCCATTACTAGGCTAACTAGTGTATACTTAACGCATAGTTTTAAGTAATAATATCATATATATATATATATATATATATATATATATATATATATATATATATATACACACACACACACACACACACACATCTTAACAGATATTGAACCATAACTGATTCGCATGTTGTATATCATCAAAAATATCTAACACGTATTTTGGACAATAACCAGTACTTCACATATATTTATATTTAATAATTTAATCAATACTTGTATTAAAATCATGTCCATGAAAGGGACTATGCACATGATACCTTATCGAATGAACACATAATTCAAAAATACATAATCCGTACTCCCGGATCTAAAATTTACCTCCTTACCTAATCCATATTCCTAGATCTAAAACTAGCCTCTTGATCTGATCCATACTCTCAGATCTAAAACTATGCGCAATCCATACTCCCAGACTAGGGACAATTAACTTTGCCTTAATCAATATTCTCGGATTACTAACAAGTTATATCTTTACTTGATCCCTACTCAAGGATCTAAAACTAACATCTTCACTCTTTTATCTCATTATCCAACTTATCTTTTATCACATACCAACAATCTCATCTACCGATGTTCCGCACAACATAATTGTAGATACAAAATACATACACAATTTAATTCATTTAAAACCTATATAATTGATATGTGCATATTTAGTGTGTATTAAGTGTAGTTTATTATTCATATATTAGCTAAATTGTTGCATATTATGGACAAAAGGTACTTAAAAGTGTTAAATTATGTTTTTCAGTCCAAAGATGAAGCTCGGAAGCGAAAGGAAGCAAGAGAAGCGGTTAGGAGCTCAAGAGTGGAAAGAAGAAAGAAAACACCCATAAAAGGCTTCTACTCGTCGAGTTGCCCCTTGACTCGACGAGTCCGGTCGCAGATTCAGAAAGATAAGCATTCGGAAGTCAAGATAGTTATCGGATTACGACTATTGTGAGAGGGACTCGACGAGTCACCATATGACTCGACGAGTCGGAACGCATATATAAAGATAACTCTACAATGCGAGAAGAGGAGAATTCTGGGAAGTTTCAGAAGTGCTTAGCTGCGAATAAGAAGCCAGAAGAACCCTAGAAGTCGACCAAGGAGGCTACAATCCAATCCCGGGAGTAATTAAGGCGTAATTTCACCATTCTACTTAATTCTTTTGTTTTGTCAACATGATTAAGCAACTTAAACTTATTTGTTTGCTGTTATTTACCTTAGTTATGAACTAATTTCTTTAGACTTCTGTTTGGGAATACAAAGTTGACAATATGGTTTGATTGATTGGTAGGATTAATTCCAAGTTGGTGATTAATTGTTATTTTAGCTTGCTAAAGAACCTTGTGTATGAATGATAATTAATTTTCTGTTAATAGGAAGATAATTGATTAGCATGAACATCTATTGATTATCATCCTCATATGATATGTGACCACTATACCATATGTCTAGAATTAATGAACATGAAACTAGGATTAATAAGGAAATTGAGTAAACTCATGTGCAAGCTTGTAAGATGACCATCAAACAAGAGGTTAATTAAGAATAACGAATTAATTAGCTATTGCAAGTCTAACTTAACCCGAATAATTAATCTGGTAAATATAATTAAATTAAGCAATTGGCCACTGGTTGAATTAGTTTATTTGCTAAGGATTAGGGTAGTGAACACAAACTTAATCACTTGAATCGGTAACCAACGGAAGAATTAATCCATTGCACTATTATCTAAAAATCAACCATAAAGTTAACCGAGTTGAACTAAACAGAAGTTTCTTTCCCATTATTGAATCTAGTTAATTTGTTCTTTTCTAGTCTTGCATTAGTTTTAGTTAGTAAGTTTCTAGTCTTGTAAAACTAGAGAAAAAACCCCTATTTGCTTAATTAACTTAGATAGAATTAGTTTTTAATTTAATTTGCCGTTCCCTGTGTTCGATACCCTACTTATTTAGCTATACCACAATTGATAGGTTCACTGCCTTTTGTGTGTTATTTGGTAATTAAAGTAGGATTAAAACTAAGTGAGTTTTACACACATCAATAATACATCCTTTCCACAATCATCTCAATTAAACAACAATATATTCACACATAGCACGTATTTCATAGCAAATACTTAATATTTATGTGTTAGAAGAAAGTGACTATACACTCACCTGATAAGACAATTATCGGGCAGCACTACGGCTCTCCAAGTAGTAACTCTTTGGTGAAACCGAGATATCTTCACACACTGGACTTCTCGCGGGCAGAGTTTCGGCTAGAAAACTATTTTCTTACTGGGATATTCGGAGCGTCAGGACTCACTTCGGATCTCGGGATGATATCAGGACTTCGGGGGTACTTCTTTGCACATAAATCGAGGTGATATGGGTGAGAGAAGGGTGAATTAGCAAACTTGGTCGGCTCCTCCTTCAAATCTATTTATAGGGCTGATTCCTCGATTTTCACGTCGTGAATATTATTTTCACATCGTAGGCTTGATTGTCACTACATGCGTCATCGCAAGTTGTGTCTGTCAGGCTCCAGAAGTCATTAATACTGAGTTCACGTCGTGAACAATGTATTCACTTTGTGAACTCTGACATAGCTTTGGGGTTCGCACCCCGAACTTCAGAAATTCATAACTTTTGCATACGAGCTCCGTTTTCAACGTTCTTTATATCCACACGTAGGTGATATTATGCTCTATAACTCTAGTTTATACTCCGTTGGCTATTTTTGACTTTATTTTTAATATATTAATTTTAGTAGGCCAGGACAGGAAAACTTCATTAGAAATCATAACTCCTTCATCTGACGTCCGTTTTTGACTGTCTTTTCACCGTTGCACTACTATCAATGAGATCTTCAATTCTCGTTTAGATTGTTTTGGCTAGAACTCACTCGATCTCAAATCGAACTTCGGGCTGCAAACTACTAAGCTGAAACTTAGAAAAATCATAACTTCCTCATACGAAGTCAGGTTTGGACGTTCTTTTTATGCACACTCTCGGTGTAACGTATTCTATGACTTTAGTTTAGATTGCTAAGGCTAAATATCGCTCTATTGTAAATTCACTATTTACGTCGCGCTGTGTCTTGCCGCTTCTATTACGAAACTTCGACAAGTCATTAGTTCTTCATTATAACTCAGATTTCGACATTCTTTATATATCCGGAATCCTTGCCACGACCACTACAAATTAGTTAAGATTATTCATTCTAAATTATCTTTTATCAAAAAGTCATGTTTGATGCTTATCGTCTCTAAATTGACTAGCCCGAATCTACGGATGTTACACAGCCCGATGATCCTAATCCACAAACCCCCTCATGTGGCTTGTCGCATTTCCCGCAGCGGCTCCGGCCCTGATGGCCCTTCGACCAAGAGTCGGATCCCTTGGGTTTCTTTCCCACAACCCCAACAACATGTCTCGTCTCTGCCTTCCTCTTCCTGAGGTGCTCGATATCAATCTCCCTCTCCCTCGCCCTCGTAATCATGCCCTCCAATGTGGGACATGCCAAGTAGCTAACATGTTTCTGAATGTCAACTCCTAGCATGTTATGGTAGCGGGTATTATACATCTCCTCATCCCCTGCATGCTGAGGCACCAATAAGGCCCTTTCCCGAAACTTGGCGGTAATCTCCGCCACTGTCTCAGTAGTCTATCTAATGTCAAGAAGCTCCATGGCCAGTTGCTGAAGCTGCACAGCTGGTGCAAACTTTGACCTAAACCGGGCCACAAAATTTGACCAAGTCATAGCATCAATGGATGAGGCTCCCAAAGAATCACCAACTGACTCCCACCAATATCTAGCTCTGTCCCTCAAACAACCTGCATCATATCGGGCCTTCGAACCCTTACGGCAGAAGCTTGTCAACTGACAAGACTCTATGTCTGCGATCCACCTCCTGGCAATAATGGGGTCCTTCACCCCGTGGAAGTTCTATGCACCACATCCCGTGAAGTCCTTGAAGGAGAGTGTGTGTGTCCCTGTCTGGCCAAATGCCATGTCACTCCTGAACGCCCTGAGGTGATCCTCTATCAGCTCGACAATCCCCTCCTTGATCGACCTAAAAATCACTGGGGTCGCCTCAAGGATGCCTCTGGTGATCTACGACGTGAAGAACTTACGTAGTCTCTCATCAACTGGTTCGGAGCCCAAACCCAAACCTGATCCTGATCTTGACCCTGATCCCGATCCTCCTGCTCTGTGACGCATAATCATTACCATTCTAAAAACAAAACATACAATTATCAGGATCATGCATAATCTCAAGAGATCCTACACGCTTTACAATTTCGTTGGTTTTACCTCGACCCTCCTTGACTCTAGTACAGGTCCTCTGCTTTCAGTAGTATAGGCCTATACTACCTTCCACATTTATCTGTACTTTCCTTAAGGATTGCTTCGACTTCACCAAGTCCCTTCTACTACTATTGTACTCTATGCTAATCTCATCCTAGGCTTACCCTAGGGTAACTATCCATCCAACTCTCTACCATCAGCTGCGTAAGAAGTTCTTGCTACCTTTACCTAACTAGCTCGTAAATACAGTTACATATTACTAAGACCAGATAATTCTTCAAATGAGAGATCCCGCCCTAAAATAGTTAGACTCAAACGAGAGCTTCAAAATAGGGCTAGACCTAACCTTCTAAAATTATTTAGTCCTCACAATATGTAATGTAATGTATTCATTTATTAGTTACTTAAAGATATCTAGGACTCCTAATAGTACAAAGCAAGCAACATTCGGTTATTGAGTGACCCAAACCAAGCATATCCTATCCAGACTATCATATCACTATCAAATCAGTACTATCATGCAGCTCAATAAGCATATATAATATGCTTATTAGGCATTTTCCTAGATCCTTAGCCCTAATCTAGCATGCAGTTCTCATACACATTCAACGGGCATAAAATGCATCCTTCATAGATCCTTAGCCCTAATCTAGCATACAGTTCTCATTATCATAACATATCATAACATAAAATGTATGGGTATCTTGGGGAAAAACTTACTTGAGCTCGGTCGGTTGCACGCATCACACACCTTGTTCTTTCTCAAAACTCTTTACTTAACTTGGAAAAACTATTTTCTTGTGAAAATCTTTCAAACCCTAGATTTTAGTCCAGATACACCCGAAAGTGTGTCTAAATACCTCAAACCAAGGCTCTGATACCAACTTGTAACATCCCAATTTTTCCGAACAAAAATTTTCATTTTTGATATAACGTTCTAGAAAAACATTTATAAGAAAACATCATCAAGTCATAACATTTCATAAACCACAATAACATGTCTCAAAACCATCATAAAAATAGTAATAATGTCAGAGTAGAATCCCAAGAATCTTATAATGCGGAAATCTGGTGTGTGTGATGCGCTGCTACCGTGCCAGCTCCTTCCCTTCGATGAAGAGGTACCTGAAAACAAAACTGAAATCCGTCAGCATGAAGCTTAGTGAGTTCCCCCATCATACCACATACCATACATAACACATACTGTCACGCATATATGGGTGCATGACCTACCCCAGCTGATCATATCGGGGTGCTCAACCTACCCCTGCTAGGCATACCTGGGTGCCTAACCTACCCATGTCAGACATACCGGAGTGTCCGACCTACCCCTCCGGTTTATCTCAACCGGTTACGAGAACTATTTCTCCTACTACTACCACATAAAAACATAACATAATCATACTATCAAGCATGTGCCTGACCTACCCTTTGGTCCTATTGACCGGACATTGGGCCTATTCCCACTACTATCAAATAATGTCATATCAAACTAGAACATAATCATAATGGATAACAACATACCAAACAATTATCACAAAGACAATTATCTATATTATAACTCTTACTAGTGGGTCGGCCTTAGTGCCCTCAACCCACTTCTACTGGAAGGTAAATCACTTCAATGTCGTTAAGTGTCTGAACTTTCCTCAATGCCTCGATCAACTCCTCTCAACTCTTAGACATAACAACCTTCCTTAATTATCATTTAATACTCTTAACCCTTTCAAGAGTTAACTCAGGTCAAAGTCAAAGTAAAGGTCAACACGCTGTTCAAAGTCAACTTTTGGTCAAAGCCAACATCTAGTTGACTCAACTTGCCGAGTTGGTCCACCAACTTGTCGAGTTCCTTAACTCACAACATCTGGGAACTTTGATCATACCACATACCATACATAACACATACTTTCAGGCATATCTGGGTGCCTGACCTACGCTACTGAGCATACCGGGGTGCTCGACCTACCCCTGCTAGGCATACCGGGGTGCCTAACCTACCCTTGTCAGACATACCGGAGTATCCGACCTACCCCTCCGGTTTATCTCAACCGGTTACGGGGACTATTTCACTCATATTACTACCACGTAAAAACATAACATATTCATATTGTTAGACATACCAGGGTGCTTGACCTACCTTTTGGTCCTATTGACCGGACATTGGGACTATTCCCCCTATTATCAAATAACATCATATCAGGCTAGCATATAATCATAATGGATAACAACATACCAGTCAATTATCACAAATACAATTATCTCTACTATAAATCTTACCAGTGGGTCGGCCTTGGTGCCCTCGGCCCGCTTCTACTAGAAGGTAACTCACTTTAATGTCGTGAAGTGTTTGAACTATCCTCAATGTGTGGATCAACTCCTCTCAACTCCTACACATAATAACCTTCCTTAATTATCATTTAATACTCTTAACTCTTTCAAGAGTCAACTCAGGTCAAAGTCAAAGTCAAGGTCAACACCCTGTTCAAATTCAACTTTTGGTCAAAGCCAGCATCTAGTTGACTCAACTTGTCGAGTTGGTCCACCAACTCGTCGAGTTCCTTAACTCACAACATCCGGGAACTTCGATCCTACTCATCAAGTTCTCATTTATATAGAATCAGGACCTCTTGCTCATGACTCGCCGAGTTCATCCTTGAACTCGTTGAGTCCTTCCTCATACAAAGTTGAATTGTTAAGTCCTTGAATCGCCGAGTTCTTCCTTGAACTCGTCGAGTTCTTCTGCATGTCCATACGTTTCGTCGAGTCCCCCAAAGTCCATGTCCATACAGTTGATTTTAGTCGGGTTTAGTGCATCTAAAACATAGATCTGACCTCCTAGGGTCCCTATTACACGTAAAGTCACGAACTTTACGCCCATGGATGGGTCTTCAAGCTCAAAAGAACCAAAAATGAAGTCTATAAGGTGTATGGGACTCCCATGGCCGTAAAGTTGGCATCTTTATGCCATGGTAACCCTCAAAGGATCAATATCTGAAGTTACACCCTCCCCCCCCCCCCCCCCCCCCTTTTCACCAGATCCTGAAAATGGCTTCACTAAGACTTAGGAAAGGTAGAAACTAACCCTAACTAGAGATCTAAGAGATAAATGGTCAAGGATGAAGCTTTTTACCTCAAATAAGCTGTAAATATGACAAAACCTCTGGATCTACTTGTTTTCACTTGATCTCCCAAGCTTCCTCTTTCTTCTCAAGCTTCAAAGACACACAAATGGAACACAAAGCTCAAGAACACTCAAAAATCGATTAGGCTTTCGTGAAGAGAGTTTGAGGGTGATGGAGGCTAAAATAGAGGCCCTATAAGTTGTTTAAATAGGGTGAAAACCATTAAATTTAGGGTTTCATCCAGATAGGTTTACTCGTCGAATCGGGCCTCCGACTCGGCGAGTAGATTCTCCCACCCGCGTCCAAACTTTGCCTCTACTCGACGAGTTAGGGCCTCCTACTCGTCGAGTCCCAGAGTAAAAGTGCAACAATTCATATTTAAATCACGTACTAGGAACCGGGCATTACAATATAGTTTTGTTTAATAGAATTGATGGATAGTCATTTGGTATCTGACAACATTAATGCTTTGAAACTTTTTAATTTTCTTGTAGATGTTATTTACATGTGAATCTTATATTGTATTCACATGTGATTATTAAATGATATATTCACATATTAATATACATGGTATTAATATGTGATTATTACATGATATTAATCTTACATATGAATGGTACGTGGTATTCACATGTAAATCACAAGTGAATCACATATGAATTACATGTTATTCACATATGAATTACATGTGATTCACATGTAAATCACAAGTGAATCGCATATGAATTGCAAGTGATTCCCATGTAAATTATATGTAAATCACATATGAATCACATGTAAATCACAAGTGAATCACATATGAATTACATGTGATTCACATGTAAATCACAAGTAAATCGTATATAAATTACGTGCGATTCACATTTAAATCACTAGTAAATTAACATATGAATTTTTATAATTGTTCTTGCATTAACCATTTTTTTGACTACCGATTTGGAAAAATTTATGGAAAATATTGAAAACGTGAAAAGTAATAAATTGAAGAAAATATGGAAATCATGACATGAAGACATGCAAATGCTTTGAAATTTTTTATTTTTATTTTGTATCAAATAAAATACTTGTAGTATTGTGTTTATAAATTAATAAATAAAATGGGGTTACTTATGATTTACTTAAAAATATTATAGTATAGGAAATATGTATATATAAACTTGAAATAATATGCATATATGCACCTGACAAGTTGATTTTATGTTTAAAAAATTATAGTTTTTTTTTTTATTTTTTAAATTGTTGTTTCAAATGAAGTAGTTATTATTTTTTTTTAATTCATGTGTTCTAAAAAATTCAAACAATTTGCATTTGTTTAAAAAAAATTATAAAATTTGATTTATAATGTTATATTGAAGACATTTCTACTAATATTTCCCATAACACAAAAATTAAACATTAAATGAAATTGATAAGATAGCGATCATGTTTATAATAAATTAATTTTGATCTGACGCTCCCCCATTATTTCTTGGTTTTTTGGGAAACTATGAGTTGTTCATGTGAGACAACCTAATTTTGTGATACCGTGAGACGCAATTCTAGTCACTCATTTATAGATAAAAAACAATTTTAAAATGCAAAATAACTGAAATTTTTTGATTTTTTTTCATATATTGTTTTCGTCATTTATATTTTCCAAAAAAAATTGAAAAAAATCCCAAACAAATAAAAAGAATAAAAATAAATATCATTTTTTTTTATATATTCTAGTAGAATATTATAATATTTTAGATATCTAACATATCTAGTAGAATATTCTAACATTCTAAAAATCACATTAGAATACTTACAGTGTAATATTTTATTAGAATATTTCATGTATTTAAAAAAATGGTATTTTTTATTTTATTTTATTTATTTTATTATTTTTAGGTAAAAAAAGTGAGGAAAATAATAATTAAAAAAAGAATTTTCAGATTTTTCTTTTTATTTTGCATTTTAAAATTATTTTTAGATTGCGTCTTATGGTCTCATAAAATTAGTATGGTCTAAAATTAACCTGAACACACGCGCGCGCGCGCACACACACACAGAGACTGACTCCCTTGAGTTGTTATCATTCCAATGAGACTGACTCCCTTGAGTTGCTCTTTCATGTTAACCAAAAAGTAGAATATGATTTAATATTTCTGACGCAATTGACAGATTAAAGATGTGGAAGTGGCTAAATTACTAAGTCATTCTATAACTACCATCAAGCCTTTTTCCACTTTACTGTGAATGGACCATGTATATGTTGATTGAATAGGTAATTTAGCTTTTTACCTTTCGTCCTTCTTCCTTCATTTTTCCTTTAAACTCCTCACATTTGATGAGTATTTTTAAAATTGATTAATATTTTGATATTACTCATTTGGAATATAAGGGTAAAAGGGTCATTTAGTGTTTTTATTGACTTAATCTTGTGTGATATTGTTATGAAGGTCATTTGAAAGCAAAAAGCCATATATACAGTTTTGGTGTGGTACTCCTTGAGCTTTTGACAGGTTGGTGATGCATTGACAAAAACTGTCCATTTGGTGAGCAAATATTGGTTATATTTGCTAAGCCTTTTTTGAGTAGCAAACGAAAGATTATTCACATCATGGACCCATGTATCGAAGGCCTGATGAAAGAACCCAAATACATGCTGAGTGTTGTTGAGTTGGTTAAAGCATTGGAGCAGATTCAGGAGTTGCAGAAAGCATTGGAGAATGTTGGAGTGGAGTCAGTGAGAAGAGATTCAAAATGGAAATAGGAATGAGAACAAAGTTGTTTGTTATTTATGGGGATATTTTGGTGTACAATTTTTTAGTTTTGATGAATATATAATTAAAACTCACTTTGTTAAATTTAAGCTCAAGTCTTGGTTTCTGACTATTTTGATTATTTAATTACTGCATTTTATGAGTTTTATTTATATACATTGTAAATAAATAAAAATTCCTTTATGAATGTAGGCAATTAAAAACGAAAGTATGATGCTAATTTGTGAAAAAATGAAAGTATGATGCTATGTCCGATATAAACCGAAAAGCGGGTTGCTATTTGTACTTATAAATGTAACTTGTTGGTTATGCTGCAAGTAACAAGTAAGGTCGTATAATTGTTAAAAGTATAAGTGCATTGCAAATTATGATTCAAAAGTGATAAGTACATTGCTATTTTGGATAAATATTAATAAAATCTCAATCCACAAAAACAATACATGGTTTATACACTTTTTGTCAACATATACATGGTTTAGTTACTATACAACCCAACGTTTTCTAGAGTTTTTATAAGTCTCTTTCAATTCTTCAAGCATTCCTACCAAATCCCGAGCAAAGAAACCCAATTCAAGATGTTGTAACGAGATGATGTGTTAAAATATGTTAATCTACAATTTGTAATGTTCTGGTTACTGTTGAGTTTATCTACACATAAATTTGATGGTTTTTCTTCTTGCTGGATGATTTTGCCCCTATCCCAAAAATTCGAATTCAACCTCGGTGCTTGATAACCTACATTTGGTGAACCAAACAAGAATCATTTTGGGTTAAAAACTAAAATACGTTGTCATTTTGGGTTAAAAAAATATATTTGCTGCAATTACGAGTTAAAAATGAAAAATGCTGTCATTTTGGGTTAAAATGTAGTTTGTTGTAATTATGGGTTAAAAATGAAAGTATGCCGTCATTTTGGGTTAAAAATGTGATCTGCTGCAATTACGGGTTAAAAATGAAAGTATGTTGTCATTTTAGGTTAAAAATGTAACTCTATTGGTATTTCATCTCAATCCACAAAATACATGGTTTATATACTTTTTGTCAAAACATCCGTAAATCTGTTATTTCGATCCATAACACTTGTTGAGCGTACGAAATACTATCTACTATGGTCAATAATCCCATACCATTCAGGGATGTTTGATTCATAAAAAAATCACATATTTAATGACTAAAGTGACTTCAAATGACAAACAAACAAACAAATGAATACACAACAAGCAAATGGGAACTAACTGAGGCTTTATCCAGTTGATATCTTCTAGCTTTAAGTTTGTCACAAAACCAAATGTTATGTTATGATATGTGTGGATAAAATGGTGATCCATGTGCATAGTAAAGATAAATCAGCAAACATTTCCAAAAATACCCTTAATGTTGGATAGCAAAAATAGATGAGGTTCAAGCCATATTTACGACCATTATATCAAAATTTATCTATTATTATTTTTTTGAAATTAATCTGTTCAACACAAGTAAATAAAAATCTGTTCAACCTAAGATAAAAAAAAAAACAAAAAGAAAAAAAGGAAAATTTTCATTAAAAAACTAGAAAAGACAAATTGCAAGAAATAACAATGTAATTATTCTTTTAACCAATAAAAGCAATGTACATTATGTATATTGGTAATTAGAGTAAAGTACCTTGACACTCCTTGCAATTTGCCCAACTAGAAACTGATAATATAAAAAATAATAATAATAATAATAATAAGAACTAAATTATGAACCAGTTTTTGGGTGAGGGTGATGTCTGTTCGAATTCCAGCAACATTAAGATCTGATGAATCTAGCTATTTGTGAACCTTCAAGGGCTACTTTAGTACGAAAAGACAAAAAAAAAACATTTTTTTAGAAACGAGTCGAAAATGTTTTATCGGGAGTTTATAGGAAACAAGGAGGTGATGAGTTACTTGATGTTGAGTTTCTCTCCGGCATTTCATCGAGTATCTTATGTGCACAACTTATCTTCATCCCCTAGTAGCCCATTTAAATGATTATAGTACCATACCTGAGGTACATACACAATCAGATAGGTCAGCAACAAGCAACAACAAGTTTCTGTGAGAGGGATAAAATTGCTCATTTCCATGGTGGTAAAACTTTTCCAGACTTTAGAGTGGCGAAGCTTCTAACTGGATGATTTTTGTGAATGTTGTATTTCACTGGATTGCAATGTTGAAGTAAGTAGTCATAATACATTTGGTAAAGAAAAAGCATAACTACCTGATCAGTCTCATTAGGGCATACTCCTTTTCTCTTGATATCATTTGACAACACAATTTCATAGCGAGAAATCAAAATTGAATCGAAACTAGGTCAAAATATTAGCTAGGGGAGCATAGATTCCAGTTTCATCGAGCTCCTAAACCCATTCATCATATCTATCAAAAATAAGAAAAATCAAGAAGGTGAAGGTCGAGGGGTGAGCGAAATAAGGGAAGAAAATTTTGTTCTTGATGCGGCATTGTCTGAATCCGTAAATAGGCACAGACTACTGTTCTTTTGTAGGTGTAGCGAAAGAATGGAGGAGGTGTAATACAACTTTCCGGTGAAGAGAGAGAAAGGAGGAGAAAAAAGGGATAGGTAGTGGTAGCGGATGGGAACGCCGGTGGCTAAAGGGTGCACGTGAAAGAATTGATGTAATAAAAAAAATAAGGAAAAACGCTAAAACATCTATTGAAATAAGACTACGTAGTTTTACTAATCAGGATACACAACCTTAGGTACTCACATGAGTATATTCACTTTTTCATATATATATATATATATATATATATATATATATATATATATATATATATATATATATATATATATATATATATATATATATATATATATATATATATATATATATATATATATATATATATATATATATATATAGGGTTGTTCACTATTCGGATAAAACCGAATTATCCAATTGGACAATTTGGATTGGACTATTTGGTTTGGATATTCAGATATTTGGATTGGTTTTCAACAAAACCGAATTAGTATTTTGGATTTCAGATTGGTTTTGGTTTATAAATAAGAACCGAATAGTCCAAAAAAACCGAATAAACATTTCTTATTTATCTATTTATAATATATATATATATATATATATATATATATATATATATATATATAATTATTATTATTATTAATTTTGTAATTTATTTTTTCAAATAGGTTCAAAACGTTTTACCCGATAAAAAAACATTAATATTCATTTTCTCTCGAAAGTTTTGTATCTATAAAATATTTAACTATAATATATCTTCTTCTTAGTTGTTTATAAATTTCAAATCACAACTAAACTGATCCAACCGAATTTTAATTGGATTGGATTGGATTGGATTTGAATTTACTTTGGAGAATTCAGATCCATGTTTTGAAAACCGAAATCAATTTGGATTTACTTAATTGGATCGGATCAAACCGATCCATCCAAACGAACACCCTTATATATATATATATATATATATATATATATATATATATATATATATATATATATATATATATATATATATATATATATATATATATATATATATATATATATATATAGGAGGGTTCAATTGAGAAAAAAAAAGTTAAGATTGGGGGAATCATTCTCAGCCAATCATATATATATATATATATATATATATATATATATATATATATATATATATATATATATATATATATATATATATATATATAAGGTTGAAAATGGGGGAATCATTCTCAGTCAATCATTTATTTTTGCCGCAAACCTCCAACGTACCGGCGGAAATGGTGAAGGAATGCACCTGTGTTTTCCAACAAAACATGTTTTCTTAAACTATGCTAATTATTACATTAATATATACAAAAACATAGTTATTTATTTATTTATTTATTTTTAAGGTATTATTTTTATCGAAAAATAATTTTAAATATATCAACATTCATAATTTTTTATTCTCTATAAATAGACATCTATATTGATATAGTTTTAAGATAAAATAATTTTTTTTATTGTTTCAGCTTTCGTTATTCATAAGTAAATAAAAACGAATCAGTTTTATACTACAGTACATCGTTATTCACTTATGAATAAAAAGTATGATTAATTTTTTTTTTACAGTTTAGTATCATTGATATGTGAATATAACATATAATAAACATAATATATTCATATTTAAATATTAGACGATGCATTCACTTGTGAATATTACATATTATATTCACTTGTGAATGTTAGATGATATATTCACTTATGAATATTAGATGATATTTTCATATGTGAATATTATAGTATTACATGATATATCACATGAGAATAGTACATAATATATTCATTTGTGAATATTATATCGTATATTCACTTATGAATAATAGTTGGTATATTTATATGTGAATATTGCACAGTATATTCATATATAAATATTACAAGGTGTTTTCAGAAATATATATAATTTTTATATGTTATTCACATATGAATAACATA
The DNA here is from genome assembly GCF_052625555.1 of Lactuca saligna. Classification (NCBI taxonomy): domain Eukaryota; kingdom Viridiplantae; phylum Streptophyta; class Magnoliopsida; order Asterales; family Asteraceae; genus Lactuca; species Lactuca saligna. Next base: position 290,006,743 of record NC_136421.1, read on the forward strand.
CAAAATTGTATATTTGTTTTGTGTTTTAATAATCACATATTGATTCAGGTGAGAAAACATATTCGTATATGAATATAACGTGATAATTTAGTTTGTGCATTTTATCAAACAGTTGGAATACATACAAGTTAACTTTTTAAAAAATGTGATAAAAAATATGAAAATTTTCAAACAAAAAGTGATTTGATCTTTTTCTAACCTTAATTTCGATGTTTTATTTGATGAACGATGTTGAATGAATGATACGAATTGAACTTTTTGTTGATTATCGATGATGTTGTTCTAATGATGCTGGGAGTATAATTAATCGTAGATGTTGAATATATGTTCGTATTCAAGCAGAATTGAATGTTGGATTCAAAGAACAAAAAACGAATGAATTCAACTGTTATCTAATTCTCTACATTTATGTATTTGTGATTGAAAGCTATTATATCATATTTACAAGTTTGTCACTCTCTCTTTTACGTTTAGAGGCAAATTAAATGAGTGACTGCGAATGATTCCCCCATTCTCAATCTTTTTTATTTTTTCAATTGAACCCACCTCTCTTTCTCTCTCTCTCTCTCTCTCTCTCTCTATATATATATATATATATATATATATATATATATATATATATATATATATATATATATATATATATATATAGGGTTAGGTTCATGTGAGACGACCTAATTTTATGAGACCGTGAGATGCATTTTTTTATTTATTTTTTATTTTTTAAAATTTTTTTTTTAGTTAACTCAAGTTTCGAAAATAATATTTAAAAAAAGAATTTTTGGATTTTTCCATTTATTTTGCATTTTAAAATTATTTTTTAGAATATGTCAGTGTAATATTCTATTAGAATATTTCATGTATTTTTCAAAAAAAAATGGAATTTATTTTTATTTTTTTTAGTTAATTCAAGTTCCGAAAATAATATTTAAAAAAATAATTTTTAGATTTTTCCATTTATTCTGCATTTTAAAATTACTTTTTAGAATATGTCAGTGTAATATTCTATTTAGAATATTTCAATTATTTTAAAAAAAAAAAAAAACATAATTTTTTTTTAATTTTTTTAGTTAATTCAAGTTCCGAAAATATTATTTAAAAAAAGAATTTTTGCATTTTTCCATTTATTTTACATTTTAAAATTATTTTGTGATTTGGTCTCACGGTCTCACAAAATTAGAATGGTCTCAACTGAACCTGAACCTATATATATATATATATATATATATATATATATATATATATATATATATATATATATATATACACTAGAGAAGTTTGAGGCTCGTGCTAAGCACGACCCATAGAGGGTAATTTATGTATTCTTATTTATCATTGTCTAAAGTACATTGTGCTAATAACCAAAAATAAATATTCTATCATGTTTTAAATCATCAATATTTATACACAACATAGTATCAATGTGATTTCATCTGCAAAACTTCCATAAGTTTTATAAGGTTCGTTGGGAGAAAAGGAGGAACAATTGTAAGAAAATCAATTCACTTTTGTTGGTCGTTTGTGATAACGTTATACTTACCTTTATTTGACAATTTTTTTAAGAAAAAAATATATTCAAACTTTCTTTTATATATGCATTTGTAGCTTTAATCATACAGACTTCTCTATGAATCCTTCTAATAATAGCGGTTTTACCTGTAAAATTGCATAGAGTAATTTGGATAATAAAATGAAAGTATAGTACTATAATACATTGGTATTAATTAATGACATATAGATTGAAGGTGTAATGTTGTAATAGAAGAAATAGAAGTATGATGCTATAATACATAAATAAATGAAATTACATTGCTGGTTCTTACATATGGTTCTAGATTTTTCTATTGTTTTATCTAACAATCTGTGTTTTTAGTAGATACAGTCGTACATAACATATAAAAAACTATATTATATCAACAAAATTGCCATTTTTAAATTGATGATAATTCTTTTTAAAATAAATTAAGGAAAATATAAATAACTTACTTTGAGATATGCCCTATATATATAAGTTCATTGCCACCCCTTACTATATTAAACGACTTGAATGTACATCACCCAACTTGAAGAACCCGAAAATTATTGTCATCAAAATCATAGCAATAAATTGTTATTTACAAATCTACAACATTATCCCAAAATAGAAAACTTGAACACTGATAACTACAAACTATTTAAAGCACTAATTGAGAAAGTAAGATACCTATGAAAATTTTGCCAAATATAATCAACCAATTTTGTTTGTCAACATCATAAATGTCCTTTCATCTAGTCAATCTAAGAAATTTTATAGCACTAATTAGGATTCACCAAAAAAATTATGAAAGACAACATTTATTATAATGGTTGTAAAGTAAGCATACTTGATAGGTTCACCTCTTAGCAAAGTTACTCACACAAATGTTGCAATACCTTTTGGTAGTGTGGCAGGATATGCTCCTAAATGGTAAATTTGAAAAAGAATTCACAATATCATCAAAATTTTAAATTACAAATGGTGATAAAATCAAATTCCATTAAAGAGATGAACTTACAGTCGATTGTTATCTGGTGGTTACTTGGTTGTGCACCTTTTTTCCCATTGACAAACCCGATTTTCATGTCCTTAAATAAGCACAAAAAAGGTAATTAGTGAAAATTTATCCTACTTTGATCGAATATCTGATGTTCTGTTGATATTAACTTTAAGTGAAGATATCACTGACTAAGGAATTTTAGTCGGTGTGCAAAAGTGCATCAACTATTAGAACAACCATCCATCAACAAGCTTCATAAGTAGTTGTAAATTGGGGCTAATCTCTCTCAGGAAAAGTTTTTAAATCACAAAACAGATGAAAATAAGTAACGAGCATGCTCCACTACTTACGTGTCATTCAAGTTAAAATCTTATATAATTAAACAAATCAAAATCAATGATTCAAACAAAAGATGATTTCTAAATGAAAGTAGTTATTGACAGAAATAGAAGGTAACCTGTCATTCACTCCTTGTCTTGACTCATCATTCCAAGTTCCTAAAAAACTCCAGCACAAAAACAAATTAGGTTTGAACATTAAACTTAAAAGCACTTTGATTGAAGAAACTAAAAAAGAACAGGGTAGATGTGGATTACTAAAACTCCAAAAATGATAGGATAACAAATTTCATTTATAAGCTGAAAATCCGATAACAAATTATACCTATGAATATGAAAACCATCAACACCATATTCGTGTTCCTGTTTACATCACAGCAACATAAGAATATGCTATAAAAATCAACAAAAAGCAAAAAAACATAATTTGTGCCTATGAAATCAAAGAAAAAATGTATGAAAAATCAAAGATGAAATCAATTGGGCAAAGAGGTGCTTACAGAGATGTTTCATCAAGAACTACAGTCACTTCAAAATTATCCACTGGTTGCAATTGAGGCAAAATTAAAACAAGGACAACTTAACCAAAGAGACTTCATAAAATGATGTTAAATAGCATTCTCACTCTTATTCGTACACTTAATAGGGAGATAGAGTGACACCATATTGCTTAAGTAAAATAGTATTCATACACTTTCTCAAAGCCTTCAACTAATATATCTATCATCACTTGTAACATAAAAGAAATTATTATAAGTCCTAACCAACACAATTACCATGGTGCATAATATACTCCAGTTTACATGAGTAAGATATCCATGAAACTAACGACAGTTTTTCCTATCATAAGGTTAAACCACTTAAACTTTCATAGAAAGCAAGATGTATGTAATTTAACCTTACATGTCATCTACTTGCTCGTTTTCAGAATTTCTAGTTGCTTTAAAAATAATCTATTATTGAAATATTAAATAGACGTCTTTTCTCTTTTAACAGCCAGGTATATTGCAAATCTCTGATGGAAGTGAATATCGTTTTCCACCAGCAGCATAAAATTCATCTCCTTTATTATTATATATTCGTATTTTCACTTTTAAAAATCATGCTCCCATGTTTCACTAAACTTATTTCATTATCAAATATTTACATTTTTTGGCCAAGGTAATATATATCCTTCATAACCAAAAAAGAACAGGAGGCTATGTAAACAATTATATTACAAATGTTTTTCTTATGATCTTATATTTCCTGTCTAAAAGGGCTAATTGCAAATAATATAAATGTATTCCCCTTTTGAGGATGAGATTAAAACAAGATATGAGAGCTTCTTGCTGTATGAAAATATGTTTTTAATAATCCACTCAAGGGAGAATTTCTTTATACCCTTATTATTAAACATCAATTCCATGTTGATGTATTAACTGAAAGGGGTAATTGTTCTATATGTGATTCAGAACATCCACATGTTGAACTTTATCATATGGGAAAACTGATCGAAGTCCAAAATCCTTGTACAGAAAACGAACCAAGTTATCAACTTACATGAAGATATTGACTCTCCCACGAAGAAGAAAGAAATAATCTGACTAAAACATGTACATAAAGATAAAAATCTTTAGGAACCTGAACTGAAAACCCATTGATTTTGTTAATGCGTAGAATAATCCAAGAACTTTCCAGGGGAGAGATACTTGCAAAATAAAGAAGAAATCGTAAATGTTTTATTAAGGGAAGGGGTTAGGCTAGGAACGAAGAGAAAAAAGAAAGAGATGAGGGGATCGAAAACTCCATTAGAGAAGAAAGGAATTAAAACCCTAGATGGTAATCGAAAAATCAATTCACGTTCTCGAATTAAAGTAAGATTTACGTGTTTTGTCAGGTCTGCCGATTCACTTTGATGGGCATTTGAGTAAAACATTGTTTTGACTAAATAAAACATTGCTTTCCTGGAAATGCATACATGCGCTATAGATGAAAGCAGAGAAGAAGGGTTTATATAGTTATTGAGGCGTCGCATGAGAAACCACGATAAGAATGATTGAATCGATGTATTGGTAAATTGCCTCGCTTTGATGGTGGGTTACGTGGAGGCAAAACAATAGGGAGAATTCGTTCTAGGAGGCACCAAAAAAATAATGTTTTTATATATAATAATGATATATATATATATATATATATATATATATATATATATATATATATATATATATATATATATATATATATATATATATATATATATATATATAGTTACATGCATGATGCCATATCATTGCCAGCTTATCCCCACACACTCATCATCCACGCTAAAAATGAAATAAAATCACACTTTACAGTCTACACTCCACCCTTCTTTCATCCTCTCTTTCTTTTTTAATTCTAAACTGATCGTTAAACCGACGTTTAATAAATTCCGGCCAATCCTTCTCGCCGTGGACCATCATGACCTCCGGATGCATGTCAACATGCATTGCCGACGATGCCCGTGTCCCGGTTAGAGCTACATATGTTAACCTCTACAAATGGCCTGATTCTGACCGTGAGTTCGTCCGGTCTGTAAGTAGAAACAGTCACCGGAAGAACGGAGAAAGCCAGGGTCACCCCCGCCTGGTTGATAGTATCTCATGCCGGCAGCTTTACCTTCGAAGCTACACGTTTTCAAGAAAAGAGAGCTTGAATGAGAGAACCATGAACTGTATTGGAAGAGTTAAAGAAAGGGCGGTGGTTCGAGGGAAACAGAAAAAGTCTCCAACGAGTAGTGCAGGTGGCGGCCGGCAGAGAGATGGTGGAAAGAGTAGGAGGAGGAGGAGGAGGAGGAGGAAGTGCACAGTGGTTATGAAGGCGAAGGAGGCGTCGTATGCTGCCTTAGCTTCCATCTTCCGTAGGTTGTTATCTTGCACCACTAAGATTGATGTTGTGGACTGAGTTTTGATCATATGCATGAAGATCGATACTTTGATTTTTTTTTTTTTTTTTTTTTTTTTTTTTTTTTTTTTCCTGTATGTAAGCTGCTTGATTTATGTTTATTTTCTTTATTTATGTTATCAATGTTAATACAACAAATATATAAAAACGATAACTCTATGTAAAGAAATTTTTATATAATTTTACTAGTCCATGAGTTATTTTAAGTGCTAAATACTTCAATCAATGTAAATGGCCTAAAACACAAGTGATATCTGAATGTTGAAAGCTAACCCATTTAAACTGTTTAACTAATAAATTATCTGAATTATTATAATATATGAATTGGTTTATATTGACATGTAGATTGTAGAATGTGTAAGTAGTGAGGCAGTATCAAAATATAGTTAATTAAATAGTCTGAGGTAAAATTAATTCATTAAAACAATGTATAGGACAATTAGATATTTGAAATTTCATGGCAAAAAAAAAAAAATCATGTAAAGAATTGATAAATTTTGAAATTTAGATGATAGTTCATCAATCTGTGTAAGTATTTTTTGGGCACTAAAATCATCTTTGAAATTGTCTAATACCCCCATATATAATTACCACTTATTACTTGTTCGTGGAAACAAAATACACATTAATTAATGATATATTCATTCTATTCTCATTTTGTGGATAATTTAGTCTTTAATGGATGATAGAATCACTTAATCACTTAAGTTATGTAATATACTAAAAAAAACAAAGGAATGAAGTGTTTTTTTTTTTTTTTTTTTTTTTAATTTTTTTTTTCTGTATAAATTAATCATTATCATTGTTGACGTAAATATTTAGATGGTTATATTTTGTATCAAATAGTCAAAGTACTTTCTTTAAGTATTATAAATCAGATTATCGTATTACTAGTTACTCGTCTTCAATCAGAATACATAGCACTATATTTTAGATATTAACTAGATGTTAATTAACAAAATGTAATTATGCTTAGCATTACTTAGCTTGGATTGCATGACTTAAAATAATATGATTCGGCATGATGATAATAAAAGAACACACATTCTAACTAATATATATGATACATAAATTAAGAAGAAAGTAAATGACGGAAATTTTCGTCACTCTTGTATAATTTGTGTGATAGATTTAGTGGTCACTATGATGACTAGAAGAAGCATACCCTCGGAAAAAGGAAAAAAGGTTATCTTCAAATGAAGAAAGATGATTAAATACGCAAAGTCAAATAAATGCAACTTATAATGCAGGAATGGTTGTCTTTGTCAACAATAACAGTTTGCAATATATTAGTAACATGCACTTTAACAATTTAGATGAGTTATACGCTATATTTTTTCAATTATGTTTAAGCACTTGTAATCAATATTGATGATATCGGTTATCATACGCTATTGAAATAACCAATAGTATAATTTTTTTGAATGTTAAAAACACACATCATCTAATTCTACTTTTCATTCTACATCTTTATCATTGACAGGCTTTGAACTTCAATATTTTTAGAAGAGACCTTTTCTACACACCTTAATATCGTTACCTTGTGGTAACGATCGAGTAGTATAATAAAGACAAGGATATTCCGGAAGTCTGAGACTTTCCCGATGTATTCCCCGAAAACCTTCCGGGAGTACCTCCTGCGTGACAAGTCGAATTTCGCATTGACTTAATTCCTGGAGCCAACCCCATCGCCAAGTCCCCATATCGATTGACTCCAGCCAAAATGCAGGAATTATCTCCTCAAGTAAATGAACTACTGAGCAAAGGATTTATCCGACCAAGCTTCTCACCTTGAGGAGCACCAGTTCTATTCGTTAAGAAGAAAGACGGATCGTTTTGCATGTGCATCGATTACCGTGAGTTGAGCAAACTCACTATAAAAAACCGATACCCCCTACCCCGAATCGATGACCTATTCGACGAAATTCAGGGAGCTTGATACTTTTCATAAATTAAATTAAGGTTGGGTTACCACCAACTGCGTGTCCAGGAGGAGGATGTTCCCAAAACGGCGTTTCGGACACGTTACGATCACTACGAGTTCGTGGTGATACCCTTCGGATTGATGAATGCATCAGCTGTGTTCATCGACTTGATTTGTCATTGTATTCATTGATGACATATTCATCTATTCGTGAAGTAAGGAAGAGCACAACCAACATCTACGACAAATCCGGGAGACATTGACGATGGAAAAGCTATATGCCAAGTTTTCCAAATGTGAATTTTAGATCCGAGAGGTGGACTTCTTGGGGCATGTGGTCAGAAAAGAGGGGTTCCATGTGGATCCATCCAAAATCAAGGCAATCGAGAAATAGAAGGCACCAAGAACACCCACGGAGATCTGCCAGTTCTTAGGTCTTGCTGGCTACTACAGAAGATTTATTCAGAACTTCTCAAAGATCACTAAGCCACTCACTACGTTGACACAAAAAGGGGTGACCTTTAACTGAGAGGAAAAACAAGAAGATGCTTTTCAGACACTGAAACACGCCCTATGCAGTGCCCCGATCTTGTCTCTTCTAGAAGGAACCAATGATTTTATGGTCTATTGCGACACTTTGAATCAGGGTCTTGGGTGTGTGCTTATGCAAAAGGAAAAAGTCATAGCCAATGCCTCGAGACAACTTAAGACGCACGAAGTGAACTACACAACACATGACCTCGAGCTAGGAGTAATAGTGTTTACCTTGAAGATTTGGAGGCATTACCTCTATGGCACCAAATACATCGTCTTTACTGATCATAAAAGTCTCCCACACATTTTCGATCAAAAGGAATTAAACATTAAGCAACGACGATGGGTGGAGCTACTAAATGATTACGAATGTGAAATTCGATATCATTCAGGCAAGGACAACGTAGTAGCGGATGCCCTCAGCCGAAAGGAAGACTCACGCAGTTGAGTAAAGTCGTTGACCATAACTATCGATTCACACCTACCCACTCAGATCAAAGAGGCTCAGCTGGAAGCCTTGAAACTTGAAAATGTCTAGGAAGAATCCTTGAGAAGAATGGAGAAAAACCTAGAACTCGTGGGTCGGATCTAGACACCAAAATTTGGGGGATTCAGAGATGTTGTCATGAACGAGGCTCACAAGACTCGATACTCCATTCATCCGGGTTCCGATAAAATGTATCTGGATCTCAAGAAACTTTATTGGAGGCCGAACATGAAAGTCGACATCGCTACCTATGTGGGTAAGTGTCTGACTTGCACCAAGGTCAAGGTATATAACCAACAACCCTCGGGTTTCCTACAACAACCAAAAATACCCGAGTGGAGGTGGGAGCGGATAACCATGGACTTGATCACAAAGTTACCTAAGACCATAGGTGGAATCAACACCATCTGGGTGATCGTTGACAGGCTAACCAAATCCACGTACTTCCTACCAATAAAAGAGACGGACAAGATGGATAAACAGACCAGAACATACATCAAAGAAATCGTGTGACAGCATGGAGTACCAATATCCATTATCTTCGATAGAGATAATAGATTCACTTTACGATTCTGGCAGTTATTGCAAAAATCCCTGGGAACTAGGTTAGACATGAGTACGGCCTACCAAACAATACCGACGGTCAGAGTGAAAGAACTATCCAAACACTGGAGGATATGTTTAGAGCTTGTTTGATAGACTTTGGTAAATCTTGGGATGCCCATTTAACCGTTGTCGAATTCTCTTACAACAATAGCTATCACACTAGCATCGGAGTTGCTCCATTTGAAGCCCTTTATGCCGCAAGTACAACTCACCTCTATGTTGGGCGGAAGTGGGTGACACACAGTTAGCCAAATGAAAAGTTCTTGATGACACTCTCACTGGCCTGGAGATCATCAGGGAAATGACCGAGAAGGCTTTTCAAATTCGTGAATGACTGAAAGCCTCTCGAAATAGACAAAAGAGCTACGCATGCAAGAGACGAAACCCTTGGAATTTCAGGTTAGCGATCGGGTTCTATTAAAGGTCTCACCCTAGAAGGGCATGATATGCTTCGGAAAGCATGGAAAACTAAATCCGAAGTACATCAGACCATTTGAGATTCTTGTAAGGATTGGTCCAGTAACTCATAAAATCCAACTACCTCAAGAACTTAGTAATGTACACCCTACCTTTCACGTGTTCAATCTCAAGAAATGCTTATTAGATGAAACTTTGGTTATTCCACTCGATGAAATAGAAATTAATGAGAGTCTACACATCGAAGAAGAGCCTGTAGAAATCATGGATAGAGAGATCAAGAGGAAAAAACACAGTCGAATATTAGTGGTGAAGGTTTGTTGGAACGCTAAACGAGGACCTGAATTCACATGGGAACGAGAAGACCAAATGAAACAGAAATACCCACATTTTTTCCCAATACTTGAAGTCCCATGCAAATTCTTAATTTCAAGAAGAAATTCCCACTAATGAGGGGATAATGTGACAACTGGCAAACTTAGATCCAAACCAAGTCAAAAGATGTAATATGCATAAGTGAAAAACACATTGTAACTTTGTCACATTAAATCACCCTTAGCCTTGAGTGCATGCATATATATGTTAATATAAATTGAAATCCATGTTTATATATATATATATATATATATATATATATATATATATATATACACACACACACACACATCGAAAACCATGAGGAAATAAGTAAATACAAACTAACATGAGATAAGGAGTCAAAAGGGTGAAGATTAGATAAAGAAATTACATTGTTTCAAAGATTTCGACTTCTAGACCCATACCCTTGAGTTTTCGACCACATAGGACCACAAACTACTTCATAACACAATTATATGGCCGAAAACACTTCATGGTAACACATAAGACTGAAAACCCTTTAGTAAAGGCCCATTAAGGCCGAAATCTATATCTAGTAGATCAAAATCTATTCAAGAATGAAGCTAGGAACAAAATCATGCCTCAATGAAGTGTAATTGAGAGATAACGGTCATCCTTGGCCGAAATCTCCTCCATTTGGTCGAAATCATCCATAGAGTAGCCAGGTGGTGCCCATTGATTGGTCAAATTTAGCATCCCAAGGTAATAAGTGCTCTTACCCAGGTAAATATCACTTCACTGTCAAATTACCTCACCCTCTTATTTCCCATATAAATTAACATCCAAAGTTTCCTTCAAACACTTCCTAAATTAAACACCATTCATTTCCAATTCTCTCTCAAGTATCTAACGTTCATTTCCTCTCAAAACACAAGAATCAAACTTCCTTGGACCTTCATTTTTTAGACTCATTCCTTAGCATTTTGGTAAGTCCTCTTAATATCATACTGTTATACATTCTTCTTATGATTATTTCATTTTATTTACACATTTGTATGTGTTGTGAGAACAAGAATGATCTAATGCATAGGGACATGGTTTGAAAATTCAAACCTTGAATGAATGCTTAAGATCAATGTCTGCTTACTAACAAATGTTCTAGTCAAGTCTGGCACGACTAGTCAAGTCTAAGCTAATGTAATCAACAAAGTATTCAAGATATTTAATGAAGAGAGAAGATAATGATCAAAGCAAAGTTAATAAATAAAGAACAAGAAGAATGTTTGAGAAATATACATAAAGATGAAGTAAGTTGGATATTGCTAAAATGAGTGAAAATGATCCGTCGTTGATTTAACATAGAAGTATCCTCTAAATAGGAGTACATGAAACATGGTACTAACCATATACAATCAAAGGACTGGATAAAAGAGTTACATCTGATATTCTGAATATCCGTGTTTGACAAATAAAGCTAAGTCCTATGACAGGTTAATTCAAACAAAATACAAATACAATTAATGTAAAGTGACAAAACATAGATTCCAGATCAGCAAACATTCAGGACATAAAGTCCATTCCGGAATGCATTCACTTCCAATCTTCACATCACTAACATATCTTCAAGTCCGGACATAAACAAATTCCAGACCAATCTTCACTTCAGAACACCATCTGACTTCGCAATTGGCATTGGGAGTTAGGATTGCTAGAGCTTCACTTTCCGGTTCGAACAATCTCCCCCTAAGTGAACTTAGCAATCAAGTCAGCTTAGATAGCTTCATCATTGATGAATGTGTAGGCTCTGAACATTGATTCTCGAACTTCGATGTACCAGGTCAGCTGACTTACAAACTTTCCTTTGACCTGTTTCGGAGCTTCAAACTTGGATGCACGGTTGATGAACTTTCGAAGAGCTTTGGTAGGAACCATGTGTTTGTCAAGGACTTTGAAAAACTCCTTCTTGTTTGTCTTCTTTGTTGTGTAGACAAACCCTAGAACCGGTACATCAATTGGACCATCCGCAAGTAGTTCAGCTTCATGAAGCAAAAAGTAGATTTTTGCAACAAAGTCTTCAGTTCCGTATAAGTGAGCTAACTCGTAGTCGCATTTAAAAATTCCACAACGTAGTCTTTGAGAAAACTCAGAGCAGCATTGTAAGCTCCCATACTGATGTCATCGTTTTGGATTCCTCGAAAGTGAGAAGCTAATGTAAGAATGTCATTCAGATTCATCGATGGGAAGTCAATATCAGTGATGGTGCGGTAGGCTGGTTTGTTTTAGATGATGTGATATCGAAACAATGGGTAGTTAAGCTTGAATTTCCCCATGATATTTCTTCCAAACCCATGAATCTTGTTAATTCTCTTCCTTGTCCACACTTCCTTTAAAGGTTGTGCATTCTTAGAGTAGAATCTTTAAATCCTTTTCGCTCGGTCCGGATGATCATCTCCGGATAGTTGTTAGGGTGAAGAGGAGCGAACTTGATGTAGGGAGAGAGAGGAAGATCAAGTTATTCAAAATCATTCGTCGAAACATCATAATACATGAACGGAATGATTTCATGATCACGAAGGATGCCTTCACGGCATAGAGGGGATATTCCACGCATCGAATCAGGATTATCCTTGAGAGCTTGGATTCGGATCTTATCCTCTAAAGCCTTGTTGATATTCTCCTGAGACCATCCAAAATTTTTCTTTGGTGGAGGTTCGAAGTGGAAGGCTTGATGTTCAGTTGTAATGGGCTTTTTCCCTTTGTCATTTTTTATGGTGGAGATGACATGTGCCATGTTTTCATCTATCAAAAATTCTGGAGTTGGTTTTGGAAGAGGTTCTTCCGGAATGTCATCAGGGATCTGGAGTGGGGAACCCTGGTCGATTGGATCAATTCGTGGAGCCGGAATTGGAGGCAGCATTGAAGGAGTGGCTTGGAAGGCTTGAGTGGTGAGAAGTGTTTTTGCCTTAGCCATTTCAATTGCCCTAATAAGAGCATCAGGCAAAGAGGATGGCCAAGAAACTGCGGACCACATCTTCTTTTCTTCTTCAGTTAACACCTTTGGAAAAGGCTTGTTTGGAGCTTCGAGACCAAGTACTCCAATAGAAACATACTCCTCTTCTTCACTATCTTCTGCTTATGAAACTTTAGGAGAGGAGTTGGAAAGGTTTTTCAGCTCATCATTATCACTTTCATCCTATAGTGTTAACTTCTAGGCAAGTTTCCAGACATAGCTAAGGTGTTCTCCTCCTCTTGCATCGATGGCATGAGAAATCGGTGCAAGTGATAGTGAATTTTTTAAATCATTGAATTTTTCAAAAACCTATTAAAGACCGGTGTTGAGTTGGCGGGTGAGAGCATCATAAGCTTCGGAAGTTGGTGCTTGAGATGCAAGATGATCGAACAGCTGTCCAAGGATAGCTAGCATCTCATTAAACTTGTGATTTGGAACATCAACAATGTTCCAAGTAGATCGAAGCAATTTGATGAGAACTTGTTGAGTAATTAAGTTCATCTCATCCTTCTTTTTGATTTCCTTCTCTAGCCTCTGAATCTGTTTCTCATGACGAACATGGGTCTGCTTGATGAGATCATTGGTAGCAGCAACCAAGTCATCATGAACTTTGAGCATTGTAGTGATTGTATCAAAGTAGTGATCAACAGAGGCATCATACTTTGCTTCAACTTCTTCGATCGAATGTTTGAACCAGAGTGAGATCATTTGATCTAATTGTGTTTCCTGTTCAACTATGGAAGGCTCAGACTGATTGGATATGGACTGGATAATTGCATCAAGCTTGGAGTCCAGTCCGGAAACCTTTTAATCAATCTTAGTGTTAAGATCTGTGACAAAAGTTTCTATGGAAGAGACTTTCTTCATGGTATCAGAAACATTTGTTTGGATCTCGAGAAGAGGAAATGGATCGATTTAATCTCCAACTGAGGATCTGGTGTCAGAGTTTGAGAGTGGAGGTTTTGCTTTGTGGGTTGTTGGATTGGTGGAAGGAGCGGGATGACTTGCAGCATCATATTCTTGAAGCTTGATGTTGGAGTTCGATTTATTATTCGGAGTGGATGAGGATGATCCGAAGTCAAAGGCAAACTTGGTTGTAAATGGCTTAGACTGAAATCGAACAGATGACATAAAGTGAGTATCCAGAACTGCGGTACCTTCATCATGTTGGGTTTTGAGCAATCTAACACTTCCTAAGTGTGCATGCAACCCTAATAAACCTTGGATCTATGTTTTCTTCTAAAATACATGCAAATAATAATTTCCAAGATTTCTTCCTAACTAGCATAGCATAAGAATTATGAATCATAAAATTGCTAGTAGAAGTACATACCTTTTGATAGTGGTTGATTGTTTGGAGTTTGAGAGCCAAGCACCAATAGTGTGAATGCCTCAAAGGGAAACACAAATCACCACAAACGTTTGGAAAATTTTGAGAGAGTAGTATACTTTCTTATGAAATCGGCCATCACTAAGTGTCACACAACTAGAGGCTACTCTTAGAGCCATATTTCTTGCATCATATGCTTCTTTATATAGTGTGCATGGTTAGGGTGAAACCCTAATAACCCATGTCTTTTCCTTTCCAAGGATCCATGGGTTAAAAGCTCCGTGGATCATCCATGGAGTTCCATATTAGCTTAGCCCATTAACAAATGAGTATTAGCCCACACTATATAAAATATAATAGCTCATAATTTAATCAGTCTTCTTTTTAATCTCTAAATTAATTCATAATTAATTTAAGACTAAAACTAATTAAATAACATGACTTCATATTAATATATTATAACTTATAATATATTAATAAATCGTAAGTATACAATTCTCATAAAATTATCCATAAATCGTTTGGGTGAAGTGCAACCCAAATGGACCATGCCGGGTCGGGTCAAGTATGTACCAAATAAGTTATGGACTTAGACATCTTATCCAACAGACTCCCACTTGGATAAGTCTAATAACTATATTTGCGTATGTTACTTCAGGAACCAACCAGCAATCGTAGCTCTTGAAAACTCTGTTGAACTATGAAGCGCCATTTTAGATAAGTGATCATATAATCCTCTGTTCTCATGATATCAGCCGGACAAATACATGGAACAACGTCGTACTTATTGTCCAGCAGTTTGTTTCCTGATTTTTGATTTGTTTGACAAAGAACTTAATCGAACACATCAATTTAGTTCTGACCGGCCGGTACATAGGTCACAACAAAATCATCGAGGGGCCCAGATATCGCTTCTATTTCTAGAAGGAACAGATAAACTTCGACTCATATGCTTGTTCTACTACTTATTGAATTGTACATAAAGGCACGTTTTATAACATCAAGTTACTGATGCATTTACGTGCAATCAATGCACAACCAACTCATAGGTAACAACTCATATCTCTAGGTTTGAAGATTTATATGATATTACCGTCTCACGATCACTCGAGATAAATTCCATGAAGTGATACAAGTGAGTGTGGGTTTATTCCAATACTCATAACTTATGAGCATTCATGAATGTTGTAGCAACCATTGCTATGACTAAACCCATTTAGCCATCTACAAACTCGATTCATGACAGTCTTGATTCATACCTACTTCCAACATATGAATGACTGTGGAGTGTTTAAATAACTTAGTCATTCGGAAAGAATAACCTTGCTATTTTGGAATTCAAAACATGCAAAGTGAAACACAATAATAATCAAATCCAATATGCTCTCAGAACCCTTTTGAATATAAATAGAACCACCTTTTATTTATCACCATATTGATTACACATTATTCATTGTATAATGTTTCAAACAATTAACTTAAGACTTGAATAAAAACGACAGTAGTCCCATGCTCCTGGCATGTACACTTTGTTTTTATAAACAATAATTATGCCATACTCCAAGTATGCACACTATGTCTGTCTATGATCCTTACATTGTGATGTAGATCAATTGAACATGATTCCAATGATACTCATTTCACAATCCCAAATCCTTATTGTAAATGTGAGAATCCCTGATTCCTATCATTTACCAAAAAATATGTTAGATTTTAAACTTTTATGCAATGTTCCTTTTGTAATGATTATTCACAAAGTCACCAAAACCTTGTCACCAGTCATTACAGAGTATTCCAAAGAAGGTCAACTTCTATGGAACGGAAGTCTCATATTCAAAGTACATTGCTTTGAACATCCTTCTTGCATTAAGGTTTTCTAATCTTACATAGATTGAATAACTTCCACCTATGGAGACATTTCCATAGTCTCATTTTGACTATGACTTCCGAACAAGAGTTACTTCTTTTCAGAACATGTCAATATGGTCCTTTCCGACAACTTACATCATACTTCCAACTTTCCCTGAGCAACCAATCTTTGGCGAACCTCAGATTTGTCCTTGACAATTGCTTAATCACTTTAGTCATATTTAGTTCTAGACTTTTCCCTTCTCAATGCCTTAAGCATTTGGAAAATTTAGAAAAGATGAATATTATAGCACATGCAGTCGATCCTATATCCGAAGCATATGGGACACGATTCATGATGTTTGACATAAAGACATGATACTAGACCAGTCTTTTGCTACAATATTTTTTTATTTGCCATGTTTTCAAAATTTAACTATGAAGAGGGATGTCGTAATCATAATCGAATTATGAAAACGCAATATATATAGAACTTCTTCAAGTTGAACCATTCCAACATAAAATTCATATATATATATATATATATATATATATATATATATATATATATATATATATATATATTCTTGACTAAAGATGATTAAAATCTCAATCTAAGCTTTAGAATTGAAATGAAGTATAATTTCCTCTCCCTTAATTATAGCAAAACAACTTTTCAACCCCTGCAACTTCACGAATTGAAACTTTGTTTTCTATAATTAACATTGCTAAATTGCAACACTAAACGTAATAATCATGCTCCCACTAACATGATGATTATCAGCATAACACTTATGCTCCCACTAGCTCTGACATATTTCCAGAAATCTGCTAGACTTCTGAAATTTAGATTCATACACCCTTTCTTAGATAGCTCACATTTGTGTCTAAACAATTTTCAGAACTATGAAAAGGGATGTTGTAATCATAGTCTCAATTGCTTAGGCATTTTCCATTTCTCACAAGTCCATGTTAGTGTGTCGGTTAACCACACACGCTCCACTAATGACTTTTGAAAATGCAAATAACACAATTGCTATCTACTTAAAATCTACTTAATGGAAGCGTTTCCTCACCATCATTTTCATGAATCGGAGAGAAACCTTATGACACTTAGATTTTATAGTGTATGAGTTCCTATCCATGTGAATTTGTCAAAACCATAATCACAAGATAAGGTTAGCGACAAATTCAGCCTTACATGGATTAAACTTGTTCAATCTTAGTTTCTTGTCACCTTGGTAGCACAAGGCCCACCAATGCTTCCAAGTTGAACTATGATAACTCACATGAAAATTCAACTTATTTGAAGTAGGTACAGAAATAAGAATTATGTCAACACGATAGGTTGCAAACCTTAAGTCGCGTGCTAGTGATAAATTACAGGTTTTACTCTTGATTAAATCTTGAAACTCTTTCATGATCTTTAAGGCTCCCACTGTCCCCTTGACATATAAGTTTTCCCAGTCAAGAACCATTCCTTGACAAAACAAATATTCAAGAGATAGTGCGGATTCTTATCAAGACTAACACTTTACACAATTGGTCTTAGTTGGTCTTTGTCTCATCCAAGACATCACAACTTACCAATCTCAAATGTACAAGAGTAGAAACATTTTACACTACATTTGATAAGTGTTTTAAACCTTACTTTATGTCTCTCAAGGTTACAATCTTGGAGTATGACTCTAAGAATTGTTTTGGAATGAAATATGGCTCATCTTCTTGATTTTAACCAATCCAACAATTCATGACCTCTCTTCTTAGCTATAACAATGCACTAAGACATCCTTAGATTATGAATTTGTGATATGGTTTCATAATCATTAAGATGATCATGAAATATGATACTAAAGTACTCTCCTATCCTTTCAGATTTGAGAAACTTTTATCTTTCTGCCTAATTTGATTCTTCTCATTTGTTCTGTCATACTAAGTATAATCATATTTACTAATCTTTAGTAAATCATGATAAATCAATCTTTGTGGTGGACCTTGACCAGCGCACACCCAGTGTACCTAATTCCTTAGTCCTTCAATTGACTTACATATACATGTGATCAAAGAATTAGTCTTAATTTTCAAAGATAAAAATTCTCATTCATCATACAATACAACTTGTATGATTCCAAGTTTCTGCCCAATTGAAACTTGGTGATGAAAAACTTTCTTCATTTGGTAAATTCAGACACTACCACAAATGAAAGAATCAAATCCACTTTCCAATATTGCTATTACTGGAAACATATAAGCAACAATTTTCCACAGATGCCATTGTAAGGATATTTTTAAAATAAATAAAATTAAAACCCTTTTTTTCTTTTATTTTAAAACTTTGCGGAAAAACTTATCCTTATAATCCACATGAAAACCTTGTTGTTATCTATTCATAAGCAATATATTATAACTCTTAAGCAACGGCTCAAAATTCTGATTACCGAACCATGCGATCGAAACCCACCTTCGCAATCAGAATCAACATATACTTACTTTAGGCTTCCTATCTTTTCTTTTGATTCTTAAAAACATCAACATGTGACCCATTCACATTATGTAATAAGAATCTCCAAATAGAAACTTAATAGAGTTAGTCAGTGGACTTTAACTGAAGTAGAGTCAAACTTTTTGACTTGATCAATCTTATGATCTTTCAGGTAAATATGGCAGCTTCGTAATCAGTGTCCTTCCCTTTGGAAATAAAACATATAGACCCTTTGGTAATGGCACATGAGACTATCTCATACCTAGCCTTTCTCTTTACCATTTGGTCAACCGAGTTGACTATAACCGATCCCTTTCCATTGGGAAGAGAAATACTTTTCTAGATATCCAATGCTACCATTGCCAATGTCCATTTAAGGTCTAGGAAGTTGATCTTCTAATAAAATTTGCTTTACTAGTGTTCCAAATCATTGCTAATTCCGCAGCACAAAGCAAATAGATAAGATCATTAAGGCTCGTGTCATAGTCTGTCTCATAGTAGTCCCAAAGAGACTCACTATGTTACTAAGAAAGTGATTAAACATCCAACTTTCATGAGACTTTGACACCCAACTCTCCCGACTTGTTAGCATGTGACTTTATCTCCAAGATGTAAGCACACATAGACTATGCTTGCCAATAGGGATTGAGTGACTTTAAACTTTTCAAGAACTTGTGGGTGAGGGAGAATAATTGGAGGAGGTGGAAGCATGATGTTGAGGGACACCATCTTCAAGAGATTTGGGAAGATCATAGTTGTCTGAACCAGACATCTATAATGGGAGAAAATCAAGTTAGTTGATTCAAAATCCTTAATATAACACCCAATATGAAATATTAAGGCTAGGACCCAACACAATATTTTATAATTTGGAAGAGGGATGTCGTAATCCAAGCTATAAAATATTTGAAGGTTGGCGAATGACGATTCACCAATTTCCACCATGAAAAATGAAATAATTTATTAGGTTTTAATTGGATTTGAAATTCCTAGATCTTTTGAGATTCATTGAACTTTTCAATGACATGTTTCAATCTCGAGTGTGCCCTCTCAAATTTTGTGACTGCGATGCCGAGGATCACAAAACAAGGTGTGAATAACCATACCAATTCACTTGGTACCCTTAATATTATCACCTAATCAATGTGCCGGTTAACCACACACACTCCATTGATCTAGGACAAACATTAAGTCACCCTTCGTGATCCTTACTAGTCCAAGTTAGTGTGCCGGTTAACCACACACGCTCCACCAATGACTTGGTAAGGTACAAAGTGTGAATTCCATGGGCTAGCACCAAATTCACATTTTTCCTAAAGTAACTAAGATTGGGAATTAAATAAAAATATTTAGTTACTTTATAATAATCATTATACTTTGAATGAGAATTTAAAGTCATTGTTCTACCCGTTCGGCTAACGACCCTCCACCGATCAAGCAAGCGGTGGGTGAGAGTGGACACCCATTAAGTTGCCATTTTATAGGCAACAACCTTATACCCACCTTATAGACCGACTTCGTGAATGAGGCCTACTAACGACAAAACGAGTTGTTCTTATACATATATATAATAATTAACCATTAATCTTATAATAGTATAAGGGTAGAATTTTAACTTTTAAAACTTCTAGGGTATGGAATTAAAGTTTGTGTGAGACTTTACAAATTCCAAAACTTTAGGGCAAGTTTTGAACAATTCATAAACTTTTGGATATTCATAACTTATGAGTTTTAATTAAGTGTTTAATACTTTTAATGAAGAGTCTCTTGGAAATCCATAACTTGAGGACAAGTTATGAAGTCCATAAAAGCATTTATTAGAAAAACTCTTCAAAAGTGTAACTTATGACTTCTTTCAAATACTTCCATCAAAGAGAGTAAGTCTCTTGAAAGACTAAGGATCCGGCATCATCATACCCATCTTGTTCAGAAAACCATTAAATTTGGTTTCGTCTAATGCCTTAGTAAAGACATCAGTAATCATATCGTCAGATGGAACAAAAATGAGTTCAATGTTACCGTTTAAAACATGATCTTTTATGAAATGGTACCTTATGTTAATGTGCTTTGTCATGGAGTGCTGAATTGGATTGTGTGAAATCGCAATGAAACTTTGAGAATCACAATAGAAAGGAATGTGTTGAAAGTGGTAACCATAATCTAAGAGTTTAGACTTCATCCATGGAACGTGAGATGTACAGCTGACAACAACAATGTATTTAGATTCCGCTGTAGAAAGTGCAATGCAATTCTGTTTCTTGGATGACTAACTAACCAAATGATCACCTAAGAATTGACATCCACCTGATGTGCTTTTCCTATCCAATTGTAAACCACCATAGTTTGAATCTGAATATGCTTGCAATAAGAAGCTCTTATTTGTTAGGTACCAGATTCCCAGATTTTTGGTACCTTTAAGGTATTATAAAATTTTATTAACAGTCAAAATATAAGACATCTTTGGGTTGACTTGAAATTTGGAAAACACACATGTAGAAAACATGATATTTGGACGACTAGCTATAAGATAGAGCAGGGATCTAATCATTCCTCTGTACTTCTTTTCATCAACTGCTACACCTGAAGGGTCGGCAAAGATCTTGTGACCGAAGCCCATGGGTACCTTGGAAGAGGCACATGTGTCCATCGAGTACTTTTTGAGGAGTTTCGAAATGTACTTCTCTTGGTGAACAATGTGTTAAAGATTTAAAAAAAATAACACGAAGATTGTGAGTTGTTATTGTTGTATGATATATGATCTGTTTTAATACTCTTAAAATATTTAACCATGTCATTAACTACTACATGATCAGTTATTTTTTTTAAAATATATTTAACCATGAAATACACGAAAATGTTTTATATATATGATAAATTACCATTTTATATCATTTTTGTGGGATCTTAGAATCCCGATCCTAATCTTACGATCTGATCTTACAAACCTGAGAAACGATTTTATGTAGGATCTTCGTCTTGACAACTTTGGAACCAAATATACCACCTTAGACATTACAAACAACACTTTAACCGAGTTTATGAGAAACACAATTTTCTAATGTAATATTTTCATATGAAAAACCTTATCTATCATTTTTTTAGTAATTATAACTAAAAAATACATATAAAACAGTGGATGGTCGTTTTATCACCAAAAAATTGAAAATGCACACTATCAGTTTTATTAAAAAAAATCTATATATCTACCTCTTCTAATAAATGAAACCTAAAAATAACACATGTCAAATTTTTAGAATGTTTCTTTGACACGTGATATTTTTCTATTATTATTATTTTTTTTTATAGTAACAAATCTAATTCAATTAAAATTCAAAATTTAAAAATACAAAATCATATCCTAATAACATTATTATGTTTATTTTGCTTAATAAATTAATTCATAATTACTTACAATCAATAATATACTTCCATTTTGATATTTATTATTTTCTATCTATATAAAATTTTTAAATATACCGACCGTGGTTTAAACGATATATTATAACCTAGTTAAGTTATGCTTTTGGTAAAATAAATATACCAAAAGAAATTCGAATGATGACTCTAGGGCGTGCAATTAATCATGACGAGCGCATGCCAATAAATACTAATAAATGTTTTCATTCCCTACCATATTTCCAATCAATTTTACAAGAGTAAAGTTCTAGTCCATGGTATTGGTAACCATCATTGTATTTATAGCGTGATATAAGATTATTAACAAGAAATTATATATCTCATGTTTACACACAAATATAACATTTTGACATTTTGACAACCCTTAATGGTTACAATATAAATACTATAAAGTTACAATATGAATAATTAAGAGGCGAATTTGTTAGTTGTTACTAATGAAAACATAGGTAAGATCTCTGAATAGTTGGAATGAACGATCAAAATGACAATTTTTACTTTGTGCATACTTAATATATGATAACCCAACGTCCACATTTCCATTTATCTTGCAAAAAGTATATATATATATATATATATATATATATATATATATATATATATATATATATATATATATATATATATATATATATATATATATATATATATATATATAAAGTTCAATAGAAAACCATTATTATTCAAAAAACTAATGAACCAAACTAAGCGTCGAAATTTTAAGCGATCAACGGTAAAAGAAAATGTTGTAAATTTTTACAATGGACGCACATGTACCGGATTATAATAAAACCCACTTCTTTTTTTTCATTAAAAAAAAAATTTTAGGCCAAGTTTTTTAACGAAAAAAATCCGAATATACCGTTGTTCACGATTTTTCGTCATCTTTCCATAAAGATCGATGATGATATATAAAAAACGAACTTTTTTTTTCTTCGAAAAACACCCACTTAATTTTCTTATTTTTTTCAATATTTAAGCTTTTTTTTATAAAAAAAAAACTAATTATTCCAAAAATATTAACTTTTTGTACTCTATTAGTAAACGTCAACACCAATTTAAAATTAAAAAATAATAAAAAAAACTCGAACAGTGTAGATTCACACTGTGAATCTATGTCACACCCCGAAACCGACGGTTGAAACGTTCCGGGGTGGAGTACATCATACATAGTATCACAACCAATGTACATAGCAGACATAGTAAACACAACCATTACATTACATATAAATATTTACATTTTTTTGAAAGCAAGATAATACATGTTTTATATATACATCAGTACGACCAAAAGTAAAGGTGGGACTTCTATATGCTTCATCTTCTCCAAAAGAACGCGGGATACCTGTCTAACGAGAACTTGAGAATACAAGTAATTTTAAAATATCAGCATAAAGCTGGTGAGTTCATAAACATGTTTTGTAAGGAAAACTGGTTATTAAATCTTGCAAAAATACTTTATTTCCTTTGATAAAGAATGTCGTAATATTGAAAACCATATTTACCGAGTTATGAAATACATATGCATGTTTTCCTAGAAAATCCCATATTTTCTAACAGGTTAGTCGATTTCCATGAGATAAGAAAAGCCCTGGTTATCACCAGTAAGATAAGAAAACCATAAGTTATGATCCCTGGATTACCCTCCAGTATGAAAGTAGGTAGTTTTAATACATAAAACTATTGGTTAAGATCCCTGGAATACCCTCCAGTACGAAAGTAGGTAGTTTTATTACATAAATAAAATTATGGAAGAAAGAAAGAAATGCGTGAACAAAGTTAGTTTATTCGTATTGTGAGTCGTATAACCATACTGATTTGACCCGTGACCTCCTTGACGTTCTTCAAGCGTCGATCGATTCCAAAATTTGTCACCCCAGGCGTGCCCGCCTAACTGTAGCTAGCAGTTTAGGTGTGGGATTGTCAGTCCCGAATAGATCTATCCACAAATTTCACGCTCTCCCTCCAGGAGACTCTGGTTATACTTCCGGAGAGGATTTACTGGTACCCCGAAGGGTATAACGAAGACAAGTCTCACAAGCTAGTATTAACTAATTCACGGGATAATAGATCGTTCTCGAGTTTCGAAACCGTTTGGAACAAAGTAGAGTATAAATAATTAATTACAAAGTAATTATTTAACCTGATACTCTAGATTAAACATGGATAAACTAAATCCGACATAGTTTATATTATTAACTGTGTACAAAATATGAATCCGTAAAACAAGTAATGAAGATCCCAAATTATTCCCATAATAATTTGAATGATTTGTTAAGTTCCCACGTTGTTTGAAAACCATGTAATTATATTCTGAAAAACCTCCCTTATGCTCCGCATATTACAAAAGAGATAAAGTATCTAAAAGTTTGTCAGAAAATCATATAATTACATCATTTTTTAAGTTACGAAAACCTTTATGGTTTGCTTGTATCCCCCCCCCCTCTCCTGAAAACATGAAAAAAACTCGGAAAAAGTGTATGGGTATGAACTCACCATACGAGAATGTGCCGGGTAGGATGCTAACTGCCAATTTATGACTTGAACACACGCGAGGATCATATGTAACATGAAGTGATACATAATTGTATCTAATTAGACATTGAACCACTAATTAAGTAAGATAATACACTCCGATGCGCGAAAACACTTTATCTCAAGTGTTGAAAATGATACAGGTTGCATCTAAGGAGTGTAGGGCCTTGATAAGGAGTTTACTCGTCAAGTGTGAGCCCCTTAGGTGTGTTTACGACCCAAAGACCATATCCCCATGAGTTTACGGCCGTAAACTCATGGGTGGGGTGTTTTTGGTTGATCAAAGGTCTTATATCACTTGGGGAAATATGCTAGGCTCAATTCTAGGGCATAGGAAGTGACTAGGGCTTCAAATGGACCCTTTAGGGGAGTTCACGGTTGTAAACATAGAGTTTGCGGCCGTAAACTCATACTTGCCCCTTCATTTCATGCTTTGATGGTTCTAGGTTAAGCATACAAGTTTCTAGTCATTTATACAACCCATGGAGGGAAGTTAGGGCACCATTTGACCCCTTTAGGGAGTTTGCGGTTTATGAATGTGTTTTTGGTGAGTTTACTTTCGTAAAGACATGAGTTTACGACCGTAAACTCATGCTTGGCCCATTCTTGCATGATTTTGTGCCTCAAATGAAGGGATACAAGGTTCTAGACATCAATACAAGCTTTTGGAGGTGTTTAAAGGCATTTTAACACCTTAAAAAGGTGTTTACAGTTCATGAATGTTCATGGACCGTAAACTCATTTTTACTCCCATAAAGACATGATTTTGGGGTTCTAAGTTCATGTATGCAAGTTTCTAAGTCATGGAGGGGTTTTAGGGCTTCAAAACCCCTTATGGGAGTTTACAGTTTTTGGAGGTGTTCCCCAAACGTAAACACAAGTTTTTCGGGCTTTTGAATGATTTAATCACAAATTTGCATGCATAGCAAGCTAAACAACAAGCTAAGAAGGATTACTTACGATTTTGGAGCTTGAAAGGGGTGGTTTTTTTATATTATCAAAACTCGAGTTGTAGAGAGAGAGAGAGAGAGTAAAGAGAGAGAGAGAGAGAGAGAGCTTTAGGAGTGGGAAAAGATTCAAATGAAGGCCTCTCAACCCTTTTATAGGGTTTGGAGTTTGCGGCCAGGTGGGGATCCACCCGATCTCGATGTTAAATAGAGTTTATGGTCGTACCTGATTAAATGGTCGTAACCCGACTTGGTCGTAAATTAGAAACTTTTCAAAAGAATATCGAGGGTGTTTCTATTCCGTTTCGACACTTATGAAGTCAAAATAAAAGTCTCAATTTAATTTGCCTAATGTTAACGGAAAAAATTAATAAAAACGAGTTTTATTAACGAAAATGGGTTACAACGACGGAGCAATTTTAGGTTGTCACATTATCCCCCCGTTAGAGGAATTTTCGTCCCGAAATTTAGAATTAAGATACAAATCATGGATTTGGAAAGAGATGTGGATATTTCTGCTTCATCGAGTCTTCGCGCTCCCAAGTGAATTCGGGTCCCCGCTTAGCATTCCAGCGAACCTTCACTATCGGGATGCGGCTCTATTTTGTACGTTTGATCTCTCGATCCATGATTTCGATTGGTTCTTCCACAAAATTCAGATTTTCGTTGATCTCGATCTCATCAAGAGGGATCACGAGGGTTTCATCGGATAGACACTTTTTAAGATTTGATACGTGGAATACAGGATGGATGTTGCTAAGCTCTTGGGGTAATCGGAGTTTACAGGCTACGGGACCGATCCTAGCGAGGATCTCAAAAGGTCCTATGTACCTTGGGTTCAGTTTCCCGCGCTTCCCAAAGTGTATCATGCATTTCCAGGGCGAGACCTTCAAACAGGACACGATCTCCAACCTGGAATTCCAAAGGTTTTCGTCGTTTATCAACGTAGCTCTTTTGTCTGTCTCTAGAGGCTTTCAGTCGCTCTCGGATTTCGATGATCTTTTCGGTGGTTTCGTGGATGATTTCAGGACCAGTGAGAGTACTATCGGGGACTCGACCTTTGGCTATCTGTGTGTCCCCTACCTCGGCCCAGCACAGAGGGGATCTGCACTTGTGACCGTAGAGGGCTTCGAACAGGGAAGCCTTGATACTGGTGTGGTAGCTGTTATTATACGAGAACTCAATAAGGGTAAATGAGTGTCCCATAAATTTCCGAAATCGATGACACATGCTCTCAACATGTCTTCTAAGGTCTGGATAGTTCTCTCACTCTGCCCATCTGTCTGAGGATGATACGTCATGCTCAATTCTAGCTTAGTTACAAGAGCTTTCTGAAGGGACTGCCAAAATCTTTGAGGTAAACCTGCTATCTCAATCGGAGATAATGGACACAAATACACCATGCAGTTGGACTATCTCTAGAATGTAGATTTGTGTGAGTCTTGCCATCTTGAATGTTTCTTTAATCAGTAGGAAATGAGCGGATTTTGTCAATTGGTCGACAATTACCCAAATGGTATCGTAACTAGTTGGAGATTTAGGTAACTTAGTGATGAAATCCATAGTAATCATCTCCCATTTCCACTCAGGTATCTCGGGCTGCTGGAGCAGCCCCGAGGGTTTCTGATATTCGACCTTTACCTTGGCGCAAGTCAGACACTTTTCCACAAAGGTAGCGATTTCGGCTTTCATGTTTGGCCACCAGTATAGTGTCTTGAGATCCAGGTACATCTTATCCGAACCCGGGTGCACAGAGTATCTGGTCTTGTGAGCTTCGTTCATGACAACCTCTCTGAAACCTCCGAACTTTGGGGTCCAGATTCTATTCATGAAACAATAGACACCGTCACCTCTGATCTCAAGATTCTTATCCATTCCCCTCAAGGATTCATTCAACATGTTCTCTGGTTTTAGGGCTTCTAACTGAGCCTCTCGGATTTGTTCGGATAAGTGGGAATGGATGGTTATTGCCAGTGTCCTCGCCTTGTTACCTGAGCTTTCCTTTCGGCTAAGGGCATCTGCCACCACATTGGCCTTGCCGGGATGGTAGCGGATTTTGCACTCGTAGTAACTGAGCAGCTCTACCCATCACCATTGTCTCATGTTTAAGTCCTTCTGATCGTAGATGTGTTGTAAGATTTTATGGTCGGTGTAAATCGTGCACTTAGTCCCGTAGAGATAATGTCTCCAAATCTTCAGTGAAAATACCACTACTCCTAACTCCAGGTTGTGAGTTGTATAGTTGACTTCTTGTGCTTTCAGCTGTCTTGAGGCATAAGCAATAACTTTTCCTCGTTGCATAAGTATACAACCTAAGCGCTGATTGGACGCATTGCAGTAGACAATGAAGTCCTCCGTCCATTCGGGCAGGGACAGGATAGGTGCGCTACACAAGGCTCGATTCAACGTTTGGAATGCAACGTCTTGGTTTTCACTCCAACAAAAGGGTACACCTTTCTATGTCAGACTGGTTGGGGGTTTGGCGATTTTGGAAATTTTTTGAATGAATCTATGATAATAGCCGACGAGACCCAAGAATTGATGGATTTCTGTGGGTGTCTTCGGTGCCGACCAATTCTCTATCGCCTTGATTTTAGACGGGTCCACGTGTATATCCTCCTCGATTACCACGTGACCAAGGAAAGTTACCTTCCGAATCCAAAATTCGCACTTGGAGATATTCGCGTACAGCTTTTCCGATCTAAGAGTTTCCAACACTAACCTCAAGTGTTGTTTGTGATATTCTTCGCTTATGGGATAGACAAGTATGTCGTCAATGAACACGATGACGAACTTGTCTAGAAAGGGGTGACACCCTGGTTCATCAGGTCCATGAACACTGTCGGTACGTTGGTTAGACCGAAGGGCATCACTACGAACTCATAGTGACCATATCAAGTCCTGAATGTTGTCTTGGAAACATCACTCTCGTGAACCCGTAACTGATGGTACCCTGATCTAAGTTCTATCTTTGAGAAGTAACTGGCTCCCTGAAGTTGATTGAAAAGGTCGTCTATTCGAGGAAGAGGATATCAGTTTTTGACGGTCAACTTATTCAACTCACGGTAGTCTATACACATCCGAAAGGATCCATCTTTCTTCTTCACAAATAACACCGGGGCTCCCCAAGGTGAGGAACTCGGTCTGATGAACCCTTTGCTGAGTAGCTCGTTAAGCTGACTAGATAACTCCTGTATTTCTGTTGGTGCTAAGAGATATGGAGACTTGGCTACAGGATTTGCTCCGGGAATTAGGTCGATGCGAAACTCAACTTGATGTTCGTGGGGAATTCCGGGAGCTCTTCGGTAAAGATATCAAGAAAGTTGCAGACTTCGGGGATGCTCTCGAGGTCTTTAACTTCCTGTTTCTCGTTGATTACATGAGCTAGGAATGCATGACACTCCTTTCATAGAAGTTTTTGAGCTTTGATGCATGAAATGATGCGAAGATTTGAACTAAGTTTGTCGCCGTAGATAATGAGAGTCTGACCAGAGGGAAGATTAAGACGGATAGCTTTTTCATAACAAAGGAAGTCAGCATGATTGGGACTCAACCAATCCATGCCAATGATAACATCAAAGCTCTTTATGGAAACTGACATTAGGTCGATGGGAAAGGAATGATCATTAAGGATAAGGGTACACCCTATGAATATATCGTTAGCGTTCTCTTTCTTGCCATTAGCCATCTCGATGGTAAACGTTTCGGTTAATGGTTGAGGTCTATGTTTAAGAAGATGTTTGAATGAATGGCTAACAAAACTTCGTTCTACACCAAAATCGAAAAGGATGCATGCATAAGAGTTGTCGAGAAGAAACATACCCGTGACAACGGTGGGATCGGTGACTGCCTCTTCTTGCCCCATTGTTAGAATTCTCTAGGTGTTGTTGGTTGTTGCTGCTTTGGGTCAGTTTCGCTTGAAATGCCCGACTTCACCACAACCATAACAGGCTTGACTGACACCTGCCCCAGATGCCTGATTGGTTGGTTGGGCTGGTGTTCTGTAGTTTCAAGCAATGTGGACCTTCTTTCCACAGTTGTTGCAGAGCTTTTCATGACATGGATCGGGAGTACGATGGTGGTAACTGCACTTGCTACACCAAGGGAGGGTACCAATGTATCCGCTGGTTGGAGCTTGAGCTGTAGGAGCGGCGGTAGGAGTTGTAGTAGCGTGAACTTCCACAGTTTGCTGTTTCTTTGAGGATCCTTGCGAACCCTAAGTCCCTAACCCTTTCGTTTGTTCCAGAATTTCTTTTTACTTTCACCGCTCCCCTTAGCCGGTTCAGGAGTGGTGGCCACTTCATTGAGATCGTCTCCATGATCGATCAGAGTTTGCGCCAAGCATTTAGCGACGTTGAAGGTTCCTGGCTTCGCATCCAAAACATTTCATTTGGTTGGCTGGGTCAGCCCCCAGATGAATCTTTTAATCTTTTTGCTTTCCGGGGTAACCATTCCCTGACAGAGAGGCGCTAGGTCTTCAAATCTAGAGGTGTAAGCGGCAATATCAGAACCCTTCATCTTTAGATTGCAGAGTTCATGCTCTAGTTTCTACATTTCGCCCCGTGGGTAGTACTCAGCATGTAGAAGCTCCTTCATGCTCTCCCAACCCATAGCATTGGCTACTGGTAGGGTTAGAGATTTGACTCGGCCATTCCACCAAGTCAAGGCTTTATTGGTGAAAGTGCAGGCGACGAACTTCACCTTGTTAGCTACCAAACAGGAACATATTTCGAAAATAGACTCGATCTTCTCGAACCATCGAGTCAGAGCAATAACACCTCCAGTGCCATTGAAAGATGTGGGTTTCGCATTCATGAAATCTTTGTAGGAACACTCCTTCTGGTGTCCCTGACCACCTTCCCGGTTCTAAGGATGAGCACCACCTCCTGGCCCACCAGAACCACCAGGGTTCATCTGAGACATGGCATCAGCCACAACAGCAGTAACAGCTGCTTGGAACATGAGGGGATCAAACGGAGGAGGTGGTGGAGGAGGATTGTTGTTCCTTGAGCTGGGTCTTCTCCTTGGAGGCATCTTGATCTAAAATGATCAGGAAATAGAGGATGGTAAGTCCTCTTAATTGAATTAAGAGATATGGAACAAGAGATATCTCATTATGGCAGATAAAGTGTTCTACTATGCGATAATATATAGGAAAGCTACCAAAGCAACGGAATTTATCGCTAAAGGAAATGAGTAGCAACACTTGAATGAGGATTTCTATAACGAAGTTGACTCTAGAAAATACGACCATACTATTTTATGTTTTGTTGCGATGATGACACATTGTTTGGATATTCGGTAAGTTTTAGGCCTGCTGTACACCACAGTCACTCCCAAGCACATGTTGGTCGTGTCTCGAATGAATATAGTTGATCAGCCTATATTGACCCTAGACATAACTACATAACTGCCCAAGTTTAACCGCAGTGTACAACACCCAATTACTTATGTTTTGTTCTACTCGAGGTTATGGTTTCTGGCGTTTATATATTCTTGTATACTTTTTGAAAAATACTTGTATTTTAAAGTATACTTTTAGTTCAGAGCACTTCAGCCCCTTAATGTTTATAGTTATATACTATGTAAGGTTCGGTATATTTAGTTCACTATAAACAAGGGCTCTGATACCAATCTGTCACACCCCGAAACCGACGGCGGAAACGTTCCGGGGTAGAGGACGTCATGCGTAGTATCACAACCAATGTACATAGCAAGCATAATAAACACAACCATTACATTACATAGAAATATTTACATTTTTTTGATAGCAAGGTAATGCATGTTTTATATATACATCAGTACGAACAAAAGTAAAGGTGGGACTTCTATACGCTTCATCTTCTCCAAAAGAACGCGAGATACCTGTCTAACGAGAACCTGAGAATACAACCAGTTTTAAAATATCAGCATAAAGCTGGTGAGTTTATAAGCATGTTTTGTAAGGAAAACTGGTTATTAAATCTTGTGAAAATACTTCATTTCCTTTTATGAAGAATGTCGTAATATCGAAAACCATTGTTACTGAGTTATGAAATACATATGCATGTTTTCCCAGAAAATCCCATATTTTCTAACATGTTAGTCGATTTCCGTGAGATAAGAAAAGCCCTGGTTATCACCAGTAACATAAGAAAACCATAAGTTATGATCCCTGGATTACCCTCCAATACGAAAGTATGTAGTTTTAATACATAAAACTATAGGTTAAGATCCCTGGAATACCCTCCAGTACGAAATTAGGTAGTTTTATTACATAAATAAAACTATGGAAGAAAGAAAGAAATCCGTGAACAAAGTTAGTTAGTTTATACGTATTGTGAGTCGTATAACCATACTGATTTGACCTGTGACCTCCTTGACGTTCTCCAGGCGTCGATCGATTCCAAAATTTGTCACCCTAGGCGTGCCCGCCTAACTGTAGCTAGCAGTTTAGGTGTAGGATTGTCAGTCCTGAATAGATCTATCCACAAATTTCACGCTCTCCCTCCAGGAGACTTTGGTTATACTTCCGGAGAGGATTTACTGGTACCCCGAAGGGTATAGCGAAGACAAGTCTCACAAGCTAGTATTAACTAATTCACGAGATAATAGATCGTTCTCGTGTTTCGAAACCAATTGAAACAAAGTAGAGTATAAATAATTAAATACAAAGTAATTATTTAACCTGATACTCTAGATTAAACATGGATAAACAAAATCAGACATAGTTTATATTATTGACTTTGTACGAAATATGAATCCATAAAACTAGTAATGAAGATCCCAAATTATTCCCATAATAATTTGAATGATTTGTTAAGTTCCCATGATGTTTGAAAACCATGTAATTATATTCAGAAAAACCTCCCTTATGCTCCTCATATTACAAAAGGGATAAAGTATCTAAAAGTTTGTCAGAAAATCATATAATTACATCAGTTTTTAAGTTATGAAAACCTTTATGGTTTGCTTGTATTCCCCCCCCTCCTGAAAACATGAAAAAAAAACTCAGAAAAAGTGTATGGGTATGAACTCACCAGACGAGAATGTGCCGGGTAGGATGCTAAGTGCCAATTTAGGACATAAACACACGTGAGGATCATATGTAACATGAAGTGATAGATAATTGTATCTAATTAGACATTGAACCACTAATTAAGTAAGATAATACACTCCGATGCGCGAAAACACTTTATCTCAAGTGTTGGAAGTGATACGGGTTGCATCTAAGGAGTGTAGGGCCTTGATAAGGAGTTTACTCTTCAAGTGTGAGCCCCTTAGGGGTGTTTACAAACCAAATACCATATCCCCATGAGTTTATGGCTATAAACTCATGGTTGGGGTGTTTTTGGTTGCTCAAAGGTCTTATATCACTTGGGGAAATATGCTAGGCTCAATTCTAGGGCATAGGAAGTGACTATGGCTTCAAATGGACCCTTTAGGGGAGTTCACGGCTGCAAACATAGAGTTTACGGCCGTAAACTCATACTTGCCCCTTCATTTCATGCTTTGATGGTTCTAGGTTAAGCATACAAGTTTCTAGTCATTTATACAAGCCATGGATGGAAGTTAGGGCACCATTTGACCCCTTTAGGGAGTTTGCGGTTTATGAATGTGTTTTTGGTGAGTTTATTGTCGTAAACACACGATTTTACGACTGTAAACTCATGCTCGGCCCATTCTTGCATGATTTTCTGCCTCAAATGAAGGGATACAAGGTTCTAGACATCAATACAAGCTTTTGGAGGTGTTTAAAGGCATTTTAACACCTTAAAAAGGTGTTTACAGTTCATGAATGTTCATGGACCGTAAACTCATGTTTACTCCCCTAAAGACATGATTTTGGGGTTCTAAGTTCATGCATGCAAGTTTCTAAGTCTTAGGTAAGCATTAGAAGGGTTTTGGACGGGTTTTGGGGCTTCAAAACCCCCTTGTGGGAGTTTACGGTTTTGGGAGGTGTTCCCTAACCGTAAATACAAGTTTTTTCGGGCTTTTGAATGATTCAATCACGAATTTGCTTGGATACCAAGCTAAACAACAAACTAGGAAGGATTACTTACGATTTTGGAGCTTGAAAGGGAAGTTTTTTTTTTTTTTTTTATTTTTATTTATTTATTTATTTTTTTTTTTTTATCAAAAATCGAGTTGTAGAGAGAGAGAGAGAGAGAGAGAGAGCTTTAGGAGTGGGAAAAGACTCAAATGAAGGCCTCTCAACCCTTTTATAGGGTTTGAGTTTGCGGCCAGGTGGGGATCCACCCGATCCGGATGTTAAACGGAGTTTATGGTTGTACCCGACTAAATGGTCGTATCCCGACTTGGTCGTAAATTAGAAACTTTTCAAAGGAATATCGAGGGTGTTTCTAATCTGTTTCGACACTTATGAAGTCATAATAAAAGTCTCAATTTAATTTGCCTAATCCAAATGTTAACGGAAAATTTTAATAAAAACGAGTTTTATTAACGGAAATGAGTTACAGCGACGGAACAATTTCTGGTTGTCACAATCTAAACTGTAAATATTTCAATTTTTAACATTCATAATATGAAAATTTTTGAACAGTTCAGATTCACATTGTGAATATGAATTACTATTATACACACAGTGAATCTGAGAATATTCACAAAAAAAATCTCGATTAGTGTAGATTCACATTGAGAATCTAAATTGTAAATATTTCAAATTTTAACATTCATAATGTGAAAAAGCTCCAATCAGTTCAGATTCACACTGTGAATTTGAGAAGGTTCACAATGTGAATCTGAATAGATTTACAATATGAATCCGAACAAGTTCACAATGTGAATCTGAACAGAAATATGTTTTTTTTTTTTTTTTTTAATTTTTTAATTTTTTTTATATTAATAAGAATCTATATTTATTAGTTTTTTTTTCTACAAAAAATAGACGTTAATTTTTTTCATTACAGAAAATGAAGTGAGTTTTTTTTCAAAAAAAAAGTTCGTTTTTTATGTATTATCATAGATCTATATCGAAAGAGGATGAAATATCGTGAACAACGGTCTATTCGTTTTTTCTTTTGATAAAAAACATGACCTAAAAAAATTTTTAAGCGAAAAAAAGTGGTGAGTTTTTTTGTAAAGGGTGAATTTTTTGGTATAATCCGGTGTGCGTGCGTCCACTGTAAAAGTATACATCTATTTTCTTGGCCGTTGATCGTTATGATTTCCGATGCTCTTGATTGGTTCCTTGGTTCCTTGGTAATTATGGTTCTCTATTGAACATCATCGTGTGTGTATATATATATATATATATATATATATATATATATATATATATATATATATATATATATATATATATATATATATATATATATATATATATATATATATAATATGTGTTCTATATATTTTTGTATGATTTATCAATGTTTAATAAGGTTTTTTTTTTTGGAAAATCTACAGAAGAATCCAATATTTTAGGAAAAATTTTAGTAAAATCCTAAATTTTAGTTTTTAAATAAAAAAAATCTTGACTTTTTATCCTTTTTAATAGAAACGTCCAATAAATCGGTTAATTTATTCAGTTTAGTCAATTTTTGACCTATTTAGCAGTTCATAGGATCAAATCGTTAATTTTTCAGAAATAATAGGATTTTTCTACAGATTTTGCCAAAACTTATATATAAGATATAGATATATTTTTTACATATTTATATTTATTTTTAAGTACTTTTTTTTTATTTTATAAGTCTTTATATGTATATGTTTACATATTTTTATTTATTTTAAATGTATAAACATATTTTTTTATGTAGTTATATATATTTTAAACTGTTTTAAAATTGTTTTATGAATATTATGTGTTATTTTTTTATGTATATATATATATATATATATATATATATATATATATATATATATATATATATATATATATATAGTTACGTATTTATGTCTTTTTGTAAGTTTTCATACATATATGTTTACATTGTTTATGTAATTTAAATTTATAAACATATTTTTTAACGTATTTATATACATTTATATATTTTTAAATATTTTTTATTTATTTTTATCGTTAAAACTTTTTTATGTATTATGTATTTATGTATTTTTTTTTTAAAGTTTTTTATATAGATGTTTATATATTTTTATGTATTTTAAATGTATAACCATATTTTTTTTAGATATTTACATGTATTTTTAAGTATTTTATGTTTTTTTTTTTTTTGTATTTTGATGTGTTTTTTTTGTATATTATGTATTTATATGTATTTATGTATTTTTTTTTAAAAGTTTTTTGTATAGATGTTTAAGTATTTTAAATGTATAATTGTATTTTTTTTTACGTATTTATGTATTTTTATTTCAAGTTGTCTTCACTATTTCATCTAATTCATTCAACTCCTTCTTGTATGTCTAGATGATTTTGTTACATATGCACATATTTTAAGCTTTTCCCGTTAGCTAATGTTGAAATTAAATACTGAATGAGAAAAGATTAAAATATATGGGTATGTAGTAAATTTATCTATACATAGTCGAAGAAGCTCGGTGAATTATATGAAAAAATATATAAATACGTAAAAATAATATGAATATTTAAAATACATAAAAAATACATAGAGATCTATATAAAAAAAATTAAAAAAAACATTTAAATATGCATATATATATATATATATATATATATATATATATGTGTGTGTGTGTGTGTGTGTGTGTGTGTGTGTATATATATATATATGTGTGTGTGTGTATATATATATATACACACACACACACACACATACATAAAAACGCATAAAAACACAAAAAAAAAATGTGAAATACTTAATATATATATATATATATATATATATATATATATATATATATATATATATATATATATATATATATATGCGTAAAACAATACATTTATGCATTTAAAATACATAAATGTACATAAACATCTATATAAAAGACTTCTAAGAAATACATAAATACGTAACACATAAAATACATAAAAATATATAAAATACTTAAAAATAGATATAAATATGTAAAATATATGTTCATACTTTTTAAATACATAAGCATCTAATTGAAAACTTAAACAATACATAAATACATATAAATACATAATACATAATACATAACAAATAACATATAAAATTAAATAAAATATATATAAAAGGTTAAAAATACATATAAATGAATATAAAAATACATAAATATATACATATAAAAAGTTAAAAAAAATACTCAAATTGTAATGCCCCGATTCTCAACTATTGCTTAAATAAGATTTATTGGGTTAAGCTCTAGTCGACGAGATGGTTGACCTACTCGTCGAGTAGCACCTGGATGAGATCGCATGTTAAGTGACCTACTCGACGAGTCCATATTGGGACTGGACGAGTAGGAGCTGGCAGATGAAACCCTAAATCATGGGGTTTGCACCTGTATTTAAAGGAGCCTTATCCTCCTTTGGCCTCTTTGTAGTCTTTTGAGAGCCCCTTAAAACCCTAATACGTGTGTGTGTGCCCTGGTATGGTATTTGAAGCTTGGAAAGAGAATATTAGAGGAACAAAGCTAAGAGTGCAAAGGAATTGAAGCAAGGAAGGCGTGGGAAGAAGGATTTACCTCAGCTAGCATCCTTTGGAGGTATCAAAGTGCCAATCCTTACTTCCCATTTTCCCTTTTGTTGAGTTTCTAGGGCTTTTATGGATTTTCAAGTTGGTATGATGAGCTATGGGCTAGATCTGAAGTTGTAACTTCAGATCTGGAACCTCCTTGGATTCTAGAAGCATAAAGTTTTTGTTTTGGTCATGATTAAGGTCCCTCTTGAGCATGAAATTCCATTAAGAACTTAAAATAGACATTTAGAGCCTTTATAGCCATGCATGCACGTAAAGTTTGCAACTTTACGTGATAAGCATGCCCTAGAAGCTTGGATCTGTGATTTGGAGCCGCTGCATGGCTCAAAACAAGTATGTATGGAAAGTGGACTGAATGGACTCGGCGATTCGCAAGGTCAACTCGACGAGTCACATGAAGATGGCCGTGAACTCGACGAGTTGGATGAACAACTCGGTGAGTCCGATGAAGATTTCCATAAACACGACGAGTTGAAGAACAAATCGGTGAGTTGGATGAGTTTTCCCTAGAATATCTATGCGTGTATATCTGTCGAGTTGCAAGGAGGGAACTCGACGGGTGATCTTAAAGTTTGAACGAGAATCAAAGGAACTCGGCGAGTAGTTGAGGGTACTCGGCGAGTTGTGCTCAACATGGACTGTTGACCTTGTCTGAGGGTTTTGAATTTGATCAGGGGCTGACTAGTGGGTTATGGGGTACCTTATAAGGTTAAGGACTTACGAGTATATTGTACTATGATAATAGGTGGTGGAGTCGGTGTCAAGTGATCCGTGAGTTGGAGTTTACCTTCTGAGTCGACATCTGCGAGGTGAGTTATCCTCACTATATCGATAGGGTCTATGACACCAAAGCCGACCCTTTAGTTGTTATTGTTATGGTATACTACATGTGGTTATGATATGTTAGATCTGAATCAGGGTAGATAGTATGTTATGCTCTTATGATACGTAGGGATTGGTATGTTAGTGACCTGCTAGGTCAGTACTCTAGTTACAGGAGAATGTTGATACGGCCTTCGAGTAGGATTGGATATTCGAAACTCTATTGAGTCCAACGTTATGTGCAGCTAGATGGCACTAGCGCTGCAGGGGATGATGGAAGTTACATGGATGTCTGAGTCATGAGAGGTGGTGAGACTAGATGTGAGATAGTTGATATTCCTCTAGAATTGAGGGTTGAGCTCATTTCTATGTTGATGATATTGTTGGGGAGTTGTGGTGATACTTGAGAAAAATATGGGTAGGTCTGGAAGGTAGTATGGGCTCGTACTACTGAAAGCACAGGACCCATACGCGTAGCAAGGAAATAACAACCCCTAGGATTTGTAGGTTTTGGTCTCCCGACATTACATTATTTATCTGATGACTTGTATATATATATGTTGGAATAGTGTCTAAGGCTATAACTATATTCGGTGGTGCATGGTCCTTTTGGGTTGCCTTCACCATAGCAACTTGAAGTATGATTTATTAAGAGAGAGTAAATATTATAAGGAATAATATTTAGCTATTTGATTAATATAAGTCATAAATTAATTGGTATTAATTTGGTGACTTAAAGAGATTAATTAAATAAGAGGGTATAAACTGTCGATTGTTTGATAGTTAGACTTTAGACTATAAATCCATTAGGATACACCTTGGACGGATTCTAAGAGCTTTAGGATAGCTCAAAATCGTCCATAGGGTTATCTATGGAATGGATTTGGATAGCCTTAAGAGAAGATTATCCAATTAGGGTTTAGGGTGAAACCCTTAAGGAGTCTAATAGTATAAATAGCCCCTATGGATGAGGGAATTCAACACATAACCTTAAGCAAGGAACCTCTGGTCGAATTCCTCCCCTCTCCTCTCTCCTAAATCATCTTGCTTGCTATTGGTGTTTGTAAGCCATTAGAGGAGTGACAATTGTGACTCTAGAAGCTCCAAGACAAACAAGATCAACAAGGAATTCAAAGGTATGATTCTAGATCTGTTTTAATATTGTTGTTTAACCTAATTAGCCATTAGAAGTCTTGGATTCAAAAGCATGTTTATTAGAAAGCCTAGATCCAAGCATTAGGGTTTTGCATGCGCACATAGGAAAGTTCTTATGGCTAAAACCCAACAGTGGTATCAGAGCCTAGATTGGTTTTCTTTAAATTGTTGCTTGATTAACTGAAACAAACCTGCAAAATTCGATTTTTTGGGTTTTGGGTCACTGACTCGTCGAGTTCCAAGGTGGACTCGTCGAGTAGGCCTGACTCGGCGAGTCCCCTTGTGCACTCGGCGAGTCCAGGCGTCAGGAATGGCCAGATTCGGGATTTTTTCATAATTATCTTATGGAAACTTACCTTAATCATATTAGATCAATGTAAATCCGATTTTTTGATAAATATGACTATTATCTTGATCTAATTAAAGATATTTATCATCTAATAAAATATTTAATTTCCTTATATGATAATGATTAATTATTTTGGTAATTATCTTCAAAGAAATCAAGATAAATCAAATAAAGATAATTAGAATATTAATTGTTAATTTGAATTATTTGTTATTTGATCCTTCATGTTTTAAATGTTTAAAAACCTACCCTAAAGTTTTGAAATTTATATTTGTGATTAAAAGTTTTAATTTAGACAACTTAAATTTCAAACCCTAGATTTTGAAAAGTTTAAAATGCAACCCTATACTTATATGATATTACTAGATTAATATATATATATATATATATATATATATATATATATATATATATATATATATATATATATATATGTATAACTAAATGCTAGTCTTACCGCTAGTAGGCCTCATTCACGAAGCCGATCTATAAGGTGGGTATAAGGTTGCGGCCTATAAAATGGCGCTTAATGGGTGTACACTCACACCCACCGCTTGCTTGATTGGTGGAGGGTCGTTAGCCGAATGGGTAGGATAGGGCAACCTCATCCTCGCATTAAAAGTATAATAAGAAATACGAAGTAACTAAATTTTTTTTTTAATTTCCCAATCTTAGTTACTTTAGGAAAAGTGAATTGATGCAATCCCATGAAATTACACTTTGCACCTTGCTAAGATGTTAGTGGAGCGTGGGTGGTTTACCGGCACACTAATTGGTTCTAAGCGAAGGTGGCAAAGGGTGATTCATTGTTCATCATAGTTCGATGGAGCGTGTGTGGTTTACCGGCACATCGAATAGGTGATCGTTACAATGAAGGCACCATGTGAATTTGCATGGTAATTCACACCCGCTTTGTGATCCTCGGCATCCCAGTCACAAACAAGAGGGGCACATCGAGATTTAAACATGCCATTGAATAGTTCAATGAATCTCATCTGAATCTAGGAATTCTAAAAAACACTTAGGACTAAAAGTTTAAGTTTTGTGATGGAGAATTAGTGAATCGTCATTCACTTACCTTCAATTTATTTGCATGTTAGATTACGGCATCCCTTTTCTAGTATGTAAATGTTATTGTTGGATCCTAGCCCTAATTTTTCTTATTGGGTGATAATTAGGGATTCTTGTTCTAATCTATCTTTGTCCTTTCTATAGATGTCAAACGCAAACAACGCTGCTGCTAGTTCTTTCACGTTGATGAGCCTTTGCCAAAAGGTCACCTTCGATGGAACGAACTTTGGCGAATGGATAAGATACATTCGCACCATTGCTCGCTATGAGGATAAAGAGTATGTCCTCGATGAGAAGCTCGAGAAAATCAACCCCGAAGTTGCTACTCCCGCCGAAATCACCGCCTTTGAAACTCATGAGCGAGATGCAACGAAGGTACATTGCATCATGATCGCCACCATGAACTCCGAATTCCAAAAGTCCTACGAGGACATGTATCCATACGAGATGCATCAAGACTTGTTGGAGAGGTACCACCAAAACACGAGACAAGAGCGTTACGAGATTTTCACTAACATGATTTCCGCTAAGATGGGTCATGGAGAATCTCTTACCGTGCACTTGCAAAAGATGCAAAGGTATGTCGACCGCCTTCGCAAGTTAAATGTTGACTTCGGCGAAGACTTGGCGATCGACATGGTGCTTCACTCTTTGCCTCCGATGTACAATCAATTTAGGATGACCTACCACATGAACAAAGAGGAGGTCACTCTAAGTAAACTCCAAGGTCTCTTGAGGGTTGCTGAGAGCAATTTCAAGGACAAGTCTGTTGCACCAACTCCCAATCCATCCGCTGCTCCTGTCTTGGCTATTAGTCAAGGGAATGGAAAGAAGAGGAAAGCTTCTTTGAACAACTATCGCAAGGTGAAAGCCCGAGATGGTTCCTCTTCTAGTGGGACCAAAGTTGATCCCTCTAAGCCCTGCTCTAACCCGAAGGAGGCAGAGTCCCACCACTGCCACAAGATAGGACATTGGAAGAGAAGCTGCCCGGATTACCTGCAAGCCATCAAGGAAGGAAAGATCAAGCCATCTTTCGCAGGTATATATGCAATCAAATCTAACGATTCTAATCATGCTATTTCTTGGGTTCTTGACACCGGTTTTGGTTATCACATTTGTTCTAATGTGCAGGGACTAAGAAGAAGTAGGGATGTGGAGCAAGGAAGGATCAATCTAATCATGGGGAACAGAAGATCGTCGCCTGTGACCAAGATTGGAGTGTATTCTTTAGTGCTTAAGAATAGTTTAGTTTTGGATTTGAACAATTGTTGCTTTTCGCCAGAAATGGCTAGAAACATCATTTCATTTCATGGTTTATATAGACAAGGATTTAGATTTTCTTTTAATAATGAGAATGGTTCTATTTTGGCTTATCTAAATGGTGTCTTTTACTTTGAAGCTATACCATGTAATGGAATATATGAAACTGTTATGATTGTTGATAACTTAGGAAATGATGTTTTGAATATTGATTCTTCCACTAGTATGGATAAAGCATCCTTGTGGCATTGTCGTCTTGGACATGTCAACAAGAAACGCATAGTCCAACTCCAAAAGGATGGAGTGTTGGAGTCATTCGACCTTAGGGAAGATGACACATGCGAGTCTTGTTTACTTGGAAAGATGACCAAGTCACCCTTCACGAGTACTTGTGAAAGGGGTGAGGGACTATTGGACCTAATACATACCGATGTATGTGGACCCTTTAGATCAACCACGAAGGATGGGAACCGCTTCTATGTGACTTTTACCGATGATTATAGTAGATATGGGTATATCTATTTAATCAAGTAAAAGTCAGAAACCTTTGAAAAGTTCAAAGAGTTCAAGAATGAAGTGGAGAATCAATTGGGCAGGAAAATCAAGATGCTTCGATCCGATCGAGGAGGAGAGTACCTAAGTCTTGAATTCCACGATTATCTCAAGGAGTGTGGAATAGTTTCGCAATTGACGCCTCCTAGGACACCGCAGTTGAATGGTGTGGCAGAAAGGCGTAATCGAACCTTATTGGATATGGTTCGCTCTATGATGAGTCGTGCTTCACTACCTATCTTCTTTTGGGGGTATGCCTTAGAGACTGCCGCCCATATCCTTAACCGAGTCCCTACTAAGAAGGTTGCCAAAACACCTCACGAGATGTGGACAGGGAAAGCTCCCTCGTTGGCACATATCAAGGTTTGGGGTTGCGAGGCTTTCGTAAGACGAGATACTCACGACAAGCTTGAACCTCGAAGTGAGCGATGTATTTTCATCGGCTACCCGCAAACTTTCTTTGGATATCTCTTCTATAGACCGAAAGATAATGTTATCTTTGTTGCGAGGAGAGGAGTTTTCCGAGAGCGAGAACTCATAAGCCAAGGAGACAGTGGGAGGCAAATCGAACTTGAAGAGATTCAAGAATCGATAGATGAAGGAACCTCTACCGTTGGCATTCAACCCGAGGAGGAAACTCCGGTTGAACCAATTGACGAATCCTTACCTCTTAGACGTTCCGATAGAGTTAGAGTTCATCCCCAGTTTTATGGTTTTCATATTACTACCGAAGGGGACACGTATATTAGTGATGGTACACTAGTAAATCTTGATGAACCTAATAGCTATAAGGAAGCCATGGCAGGCCCGGAGTCTGCGAAATGGAAAGAGGCGATGGATAGCGAGATCCAATCCATGTACGATAACCAAGTTTGGAATTTGGTTGATTACGTGCCCGAACGTAAGATCGTAGGGTGCAAGTGGATCTTCAAGAAGAAGACCGACGTGGATGGGAACGTACACATATATAAGGCGCGATTGGTTGCGAAGGGCTTTACTCAAACTCCTGGAGTTGACTATGATGAGACCTTCTCACCAGTTGCGAAGATTAAATCTATTAGAGTGATGCTAGCAATTGCCGCATTTCATGATTATGAGATTTGGCAAATGGATGTCAAGACCGCTTTCCTTAACGGAAAGTTGGCTGAGGATGTTTACATGGCTCAGCCAGAGGGGTTTGTGGATCCGAAGCATCCGAATAGAGTGTGTAAGCTTGAGAAGTCCATTTATGGACTTAAGCAAGCGTCTCGCAGATGGAATCTTTGCTTCAATGAGAAAGTCAAAGAGTTTGGATTTGTACGAAGCGAAGACGAATCTTGTGTATATGTCAAAGCCAGTGGGAGTATAGTAAGCTTCCTCGTTCTATATGTCGATGACATATTACTCATAGGAAACGACATCCCGACTCTGCAGGAGGTTAAGTCCTGGCTCGGGAAGTGCTTCGCTA
Source organism: Lactuca saligna (assembly GCF_052625555.1). Classification (NCBI taxonomy): domain Eukaryota; kingdom Viridiplantae; phylum Streptophyta; class Magnoliopsida; order Asterales; family Asteraceae; genus Lactuca; species Lactuca saligna. The sequence continues at coordinate 290,050,621 of NC_136421.1, forward strand.
TGAAGGACCTCGGAGAGGCTTCTTACATTTTGGGAATAAGGATAGTAAGAGAAAGAAGTAAGAGACTAATTGGACTTAGTCAGAATACTTACTTGGAGAAGGTACTAAAACGTTTTAGTATGGAAAACTCAAAGAAGGGAGAACTACCGATACAAGGAAATGCCAAGTTGAGTAAGACTCAAAGTCCGAGTACCGAAGCCGAGATAGCAGAAATGAGCCGAGTACCATACGCTTCCGCAGTTGGCTCAATCATGTACGCTATGACTTGTACTCGCCCTGATGTAGCCTTCGCTTTGAGCATGGTTAGCAGATATCAAGGGAACCCTGGCAAAGCACATTAGATTGCGGTGAAGAACACCCTTAAGTACCTTCGGAGGACAAAAGAATGGTTCTTAGTCCTTGGAGGGAGTGATGACTTTAAGGTGCGAGGGTATAGTGACGCCAGCTTTCAGACCGACAGGGACAACTACCGTTCACAGTCGGGCTGGGTCTTTACCCTAAATGGAGGAGCAGTGACATGGAAAAGTTCCAAGCAAGAAACCATAGCTGATTCAACGTGCGAATCATAGTACATTGCAGCGAGCGAAGCGTCGAAGGAGGCAATATGGCTTAAGAACTTCATCGGTGATCTTGGAGTTGTGCCGGCCATAAAGGAGCCCATGGAGATTTTCTGTGATAACGAAGGTGCGGTTGCCTTGACCAAGGAACCGAGGGATCATGGTAGATCTCGACATATCGACAGAAAATATCACTTCATTAGACATCGTGTAGAAGAAGGACAACTCGTAGTGAAGAGAATATCATCAGAAGATAACCCAGCAGATCCGCTTACGAAGGGACTGAGTAGGGTTAAGCACTTGCAGCATGCTAGGAGTATTGGGCTGAAGGATGATATTAGCATAGGTTAGATAGTATTAAAAACGTTTAATAGATAAATGTAATTAACGTTTGATGATTAACTAAAGGAGTTTTATTTATGAGTAAAGTTACTGTCACATGTTAATTGTTTAACTATTGTTTCACTTTGCATGTTTTGACTTCCAGAATAATTGAGTTTATTAGGAATAATCGAATTATTCAAATGGTCCACAATCGTTCATATGTTGGGAGTAGATATGAATGAAGATTGTCATGAATTGGTGTGTAGAATGTCTAAATGGTGTTAGACATAGCAAGGGTTGCTGCAACGTTCATGAGTGCTTATGAACTAGTTTTGAGCATTGGAATAAACCTGCGCTTGCTGGAATCACTTTATGGAATACGATATAAAAGGTGATCGCAAGACGATAATATCATATGGTCTTAAAACTTAGATATATGGTTTATTATTTGTTAATTGGTTGTGCATTGATAATGCGAAAACGCATCAGTAACTTGATGTTATAAAACGCATTGTTGTGTATAGTTGATTAATGAATAAGTAAATGCATATAAGTCGAAGTTTATCTGTAAATTTTATCCTAAGAGGGTAGAAGAGATATCTTGGCCACTCGATGATTTGATTTGACTTATGTGCCGGGCCCGGTCAGAACTGAATTGATGTGTTCGATTAAGTTCTATGTCAAATAAATCGAAGATCGAGAAATCTAAATGCTAGACTAACCATTCCATAAGATTGTCAGCATGATATCTAACAGAGGACTGTACGATCCCTTATCTAAAGGACAAGATTGATTAGATCAGAGTTGATAGCGTCTTTGAGAGCTACGATTGCAAACCGTATTGTACTTGTATAGTTACTAGACTTATCCAAGTGGGAGACTGTTGGAATAGTGTCTAAGGCTATAACTATATTCGGTGGTGCATGGTCCTTTTGGGTTGCCTTCACCATAGCAACTTGAAGGATGATTTATTAAGAGAGAGTAAATATTATAAGGAATAATATTTAGCTATTTGATTAATATAAGTCATAAATTAATTGGTATTAATTTGGTGACTTAAAGAGATCAATTAAATAAGAGGGTATAAACTGTCAATTGTTTGATAGTTAGACTTTAGACTATAAATCCATTAGGATACACCTTGGACGGATTCTAAGAGCTTTAGGATAGCTCAAAATCGTCCATAGGGTTATCTATGGAATGGATTTGGATAGCCTTAAGAGAAGATTATCCAATTAGGGTTTAGGGTGAAACCCTTAAGGAGTCTAATAGTATAAATAGCCCCTATGGATGAGGGAATTCGACACATAACCTTAAGCAAGGAACCTCTGGTCGAATTCCTCCCCTCTCCTCTCTCCTAAATCATCTTGCTTGCTATTGGTGTTTGTAAGCCATTAGAGGAGTGATAATTGTGACTCTAGAAGCTCCAAGACAAACAAGATCAACAAGGAATTCAAAGGTATGATTCTAGATCTGTTTTAATATTGTTGTTTAACCTAATTAGCCATTAGAAGTCTTGGATTCAAAAGCATGTTTATTAGAAAACCTAGATCCAAGCATTAGGGTTTTGCATGCGCACATAGGAAAGTTCTTATGGCTAAAACCCAACAATATATATATATATATATATATATATATATATATATATATATATATATATATATATCAATATGGTGGTGACGAGACGTGTTGCTTCAGGATCCGGATCCGGATCAGGATCAGGATCGGGGTCGGGAGACGGGGGGGGGGGGGGGGGGGGGGGTTGGAGGTGCCGATAGCACCTGAGCCCATGGTTTAGATAGGGACCTAAGAGTTGGATGCCAGGATCCGAGAGATCATGCACGACGAGATTGTTGCCGTGTTCCGAGCGCAGCTGCCAGGGATGTTTGGGTCGATTAAGACCATGATGGTTGAGTGCGTTGATGAGCAAAATGCAGCTCTAGCAGAGATAGCTGTTGCTGCAGCTACTTCGGCTGGAACTGCGGCAGGGGTTGGAGGAGGAACTGGTAGGGTTTTCCAGTACCATGACTACGATAATACGAAACCCCCGACGTTTTATGGTACACAGGATACGATTAGGGCTATGAGTTGGTTATCTGAAGTGGAGGGTTTTTTCTTTATGTGCTCATGTCCTGCTGACCAGAAGGTTAGGTGTGCCCTAAACCTGCTGAGGCTTGGGGCAAAGGACTGGTGGAGGCTGACAACTGGGTCGTATACTGATGATCAGCGGGCTGCTGTTACTTGGGAGCAGTTCAGAGATATGTTCTGCACCCGCTACATTCCACGCGTTGAGCGGGAGTGGCTTGCGCAGGAGTTTTTGACATTGATGCAGGATGGGGAGTCTACGATGGAGATTACCCGGATGTTCACTGAGAGGGATATGTTTTTCCCGGAGTTTGCGTCAGATCAGTCTCATATGACTCATTATCTGAGTTTGCTCAAGACAAACATACGGCAGTTTGTGGCTACACAGCGTTGTGATACCCTCCTGGATCTACAGGAAGCCGCGAGGCGACACGAGGTGGAGATAGAGCTGCAGCTGAAGGAGCAGCGTCAGACATTGGCATAGTCTCAGCCGACGCCTAAGCGGTCTAAGACCGCTGATACTCGGTCTGGGGGTCAGCAAATCTGCACTTGTGGAAAGTGTGGCAGGGTTCATTCGGGAGTTTGTAGAGCAAGAGGTGGGTGCCACAAATGTGGCAAGGAGGGGCACTATGCCAGGGACTGCCGTCAGTCCGCCCCTCCCGCAGATATGAGGATTTGTTACCATTGTCATCAGGTTGATTATGTGAAGACCAACTATCCGCAGCTCGGCGCCAAGCCGACGCAAGGGTCCGTACCAACTACTGTTAGGATTAGAGATGGGCGGCTAGTCAAGGTGGAGCCTCAGAACGGTCAGGGTCGCACCTTCTAACTCACGGCCGAGGAGGCAAAGGCAGCATCGGATGTGGTTGCTGGTACGTTTCTATTCTCTATCTCAGCTATTGTATTTGTGTTATGCTTATGGATTTTACGTGTGCTTAGGTACGTTTTTAGTGAATTCTTTGCCTGCTTTGGTATTATTTGACTCTATCACACCCCAAAACCGGAACGGCGGAAACATTCTGGGGTGGATGACGTCATGTCAAGTATCACAACACATGCATTATAGTAATCAAAGTACAACAAAACATTGCATTAATAGTAATAGTTTTACATGGTTACATCAATACATCAAAGTAATACAAATAACCGAATAGATACAACGCAGTACTAAGCTATCTTCACCAACAGCTCCAAGATGTACCTGTCTAATGCTAACCTGAGAATACAAGTTATTGAAAAGCGAGTATCAACATTTTTACAAATGCTGGTGAGTTCATAAATATTTAGTGACATTTCATTCAAGTATCTTCGTAAAGTAATAGTTTAAGTGTTTAGAGTGTATTAGAGTTCTTTCCCGAAAATCCTATATTTTCTTTAATCAAAGCAGTCTTCTCCCAAGACTAGTCAGTGGTATGTGGTAAAAAAGTGGTTTTCCCTTAATTGCTATCATTATCAAAATAATAAATTTGATTATTAAAGAAAGCAAGAGACGATAGGGAAAATAACATATTCCTCAGCAGTGAGGACTGCTGACTAAGGCAAAGGAATCATAGACTCCAGGAAAGTATCGAATGAACGACACGCCTGGTTCAGTCTAACAAATAGAGACTCAGACCCCAGACAATATTAAATGAAAGATACATCTTGTAAGGTCGAAAACAGTGAAGACAGACCCCAGACAGTATCAGATGAAAGATACGTCTTGTAAGGTCAAAACTGTGAATACAGTGATAACAGCGGATACAGTGAATACAGTGAATACATTGGATACAGTGAATACAATGGATAAAGTGAATATAGTGGATACAGTGAATACAGTGGATACAGTGAATACAGTGGATACAACGAATACAGTGTGTACAGACCCTAGATAGTATCAAATGAATGATGCGTCTTGTAAGGTCTAAAACAGAGAATACAGACCGTAGACAGTGTCAAATGAAAGATACATCTTGCAAGGTCTAAACAGTGTGATTCTGAAAAGTGAGATACCAGCATACAGTGTAAATTGCTGGTGAAATACCGTTACCTTAAGGCCAAAGAATTATAAGGTAACTCGGGATACTCGTAACCATACTAACCGACACTAGAGTACCAGACACCCTACAAGCTTCTATATAATGTGACATTTGTCACCCCTTGGCTTGGTGAGCCGTGGACTGTAGCTAGCAGTCAGGGTGCGGGGGTGTCAACCCCGTATAGATCTATACACACAATGTCCGCTCTCCTTACAGGAGATTCTGGTTACCAACTAGACGACGGAGAAGGACGTGTCCTGAAGATGCATCCCAAATAATGGGTGGAGACTTCCAAATAGTGGGTAGTGTGTAAGTGTTGAACTAGAGGTAGAGACTTCGCAATAGTGGGTTTCTAATGTAAGTATAGACTAGAGGTAGAGACTCTTAACTGAACTGACTAGAGAATTCCTATATGTCCATACTCATATACATAATATATAACTAATGAATCAAACGACCTTCGGACGGCCATCCGATCCCACCAGACCACATCTCAACGAAGAAAAGGAAATAGGGCAGACGAGCCTTCCTAAGTCTTTCAATCATTACGTATATGTACATATATAAGCACAGACATACATCTAACTACGACTGAGTGTGTATCAAGTAGAAGTGATCTTTGTGAAGTAGGAGTGTCTAAGAAGTGAAGTAGAAGCGGTCGCAAGTGAAGTAGAAGTGTCGAACAAGTATAAGCGTATCACGAAGTAGAGACGACAATAAGTGAAGCAAGAGCGTATCAAGTATAAGTGTAGTAGAGTCGATATCAAGTATAAGCGAAGTAGAATCGTATCACTAAGTAAGGGTGTGAATAAATATAAACATCCATCAGGTACAAGTGACTTCAAGTATAAGTGAAAGTGTTACAGAGTAGGAGTATAAAATAAGTATAAGCGAAGCAGCAGTAACTAGCAAGTAAATGTATTCTACGTGGAAGAGAATTTGGTGAAAAACCTTGGAAAACCTTTATATTTAGGAAAAATCGCATTTTGTATTCTTTGATAAAATAAGTGTGAAAACCTTTAGAAATCTTTGGAAACTTTATGAATCGGTTTGAAATGATTTTGAATAAAACAATATAAGTAAGAATTTGAAACAGTTTGAAAACCTTTTTGAAAGTCATTATAGTGTCCTACTCGGTAAAACAGTATACAGTGTGGTAAAATCTTGTGCATGCGGGTTATCAATCACATGTGATTGACATGATAACTATCATGTTTAACTTGTATTCCCCCTATAAAACATGTAAAAACATTTAAAAGGTTCATTCAGGGGTATGAACTCACTTGGTGTAAGTAGGTCCAACGAAGGTGCCGTTTGGGCGTTCGGTGTCACGCAAGGACTTGAACACACACAATGACCTATTTAACATACGATAACATACGTTCATACACAATTAGTATATTTAATACTAATTAAACAAATATACGCGCTCACAGGAGCGGAAAACACTTTGGTTAAGTGTGTGGGTGTCCCGGGTAGCGTCTAAAGGTATGTATGGCTAAGGAATGGAGCTTACCCTCCAAGATTAAGCCCTTAATATGATGTTTATGACCCAGGGACTACTCACCATGAGTTTACAGCCGTAAACTCATGGTGAAGGGTTCTAGGGTGTTTGAGGCTTCTAGCTTGTTCATGGAATTATTCTAAGTACTTTTCATAAAAGGCATGAGTGGGTTTAAGGCTTCTAAGGGCACCTTATAGGAGTTTCCGGCCTAGGGACACTCCTATGGGAGTTTACGGCCGTAAACTCTCATTCTTTGAGTTAAATGAAGCTTTAAGCCCCTATTACCTTTCTAGCAATTTCTAATGGAGTGTGATGCCATTTTGGGGGATTAAAACCATGATTTGGGCATGTTTTGGGGAGTTTACAGCCTTGGTACATACTTGGGCCGTAAACTCCTTTTTCCTTTCATTTTGATGTCTTTAAGTGATCAAAACCCCAATTACTAAGTCCCTAAATTATGTATGAAGCCTAAGGGTGGTTTGGGAGTGTTTTGGAGGCATTTTGACATAGTTTAGAGGTGTTTACGGCGTAAGCATGTGCTTGGGCCGTAAACTCTCTTTTATGCCTCATTTTGATTGCTTTAAATGATCAAACACTCCAAGGCTAGGTCCTCAATTAGTTTCCAAGCTTAAGGATGAGTTTAAAGGCAAGTTTGGCATCATTTTAGGGGTTTACGGCCCTAGAGTGTTCCTGGGCCGTAAACTCCTTATTCCATGCCTTCTTGGATGCTTTTTGAGGTATAAACACAAGCCAATATGTTTGGAACAAGCTAGGGTAAGGAAACTTACAATTGGGAAGCGTTTGGTTGCGGATTCGAGGCGAAAACGGGTCTAGAGAGAGAGTATAGAGAGAGAGAGAGAGTGGAAAAGCTCCAAATGGAGTTTACTCCCCTTTATATATATGGGTGGGAGTTGGAGCTCAGTGGAATTCTACCCGATACTGCCGTTATACGGGGCTTTTGGTCGCACCCGATTTAGTGGTCGTAATAATAAAACTTAACATTTTCCAAATAAATGGAAATGTGTGTTATGTGTTTTTATTCCCATTTATCACGACTTAATGACATATTAAATGTAAACAAATGAAATGTTTATTAAATTGATGACCTCTAATTAACGGAACTTTTATAAACTGGAATATTCCGTTAACAGTAACGGGGAAATGTAACGGGACAACTTGGGTTGTCACAAACTCGGGGCGAGTCGGTCGTTTGTATCTCAGACCTTCTTTAGAGGGTTCAGTGTGCCGATTGATGATTTTGAGTGTCCGTTGGGAGTTTCGATCGCCAACGAGCACGAGGTTTCTGCTTCTTCGGTCTACCGGGGATGTGAGTTGGAGATTTTCTGGGTGTCCTTCCCAATAGATTAGATTCCTATCCCCATGGGGGAAATGTGCGTCATTGTAGGGATGGATTGGCTTAGCCGTTTTGGCGCCATGATCAACTGTGAGGGATAGCAGGTAGTGGTTCGAACCCCAAGTGGGGGTGAACTTGTAGTATATGGTGAGGACACCAAGTTGCGATCAGGGTTTTGTTCGGCAGTCAGGGCTCGACAGTATATTCAGCACGGGTGTGCCAGTTATTTAGCATATGTGGTAGATAAGCAGGTTAGAGAGCAACTCTCAGTTTTTGAGGTTCCGGTGGTGAGGGAGTTTGCTGATGTGTTTCCGGAGGAGTTACCCGGAGTGCCTTCGGAGAGGCAGGTTGAGTTCAGGATTGACCTAGTGCCAGGTGCGGCCCCTATCGCCAGGGTGCCGTACCGATTGGCACCACCTGAGATGCAAGAGCTATCATCTCAGTTGCAGGAGTTGCTGGGCAAGCAGTTTATTCGTCCAAGTAGTTCACCCTGGGGAGCACCGATCCTCTTCGTCAGGAAGAAGGACGGTTCGCACAGGATGTGCATTGACTATAGGGAGCTGAACAAGTTAACGATGAAGAATCGTTATCCACTCCCGAGGATAGATGATCTTTTCGATCAGCTAGCAGGTGCATCCTGGTTTTCCAAGATTGATTTGAGGTCAGGATATCACCAAGTCAGGGTGAGAGAGGAGGACGTGGAGAAGACCGCGTTTCGGACTCGTTATGACCATTACAAGTTCGTGGTGATGCCGTTTGGGCTCACCAATGCACCAGCGTATTCATGCATCTGATGAACCGAGTCTGCAGACCGATGCTTGATCGCTCGATCGTTGTATTCATAGATGATATCTTGGTGTATTCCAAGACCCGAGAGCAACATGAGGAGCATCTCAGGGAACTGCTGGGGGTTCTAATGTGAGAACGCCTGTATGCCAAGTTCTCGAAATGCGAGTTTTGGTTACGAGAGGTCCAGTTCCTCAGACATCTCGTTAACCAGGAGGGGATTTTGGTCGATCTGGCCAAGGTGGAGGCGATTATGCAGTGGGAGGTTCTGAAATCTCCCTCGGATATCAGGAGTTTCTTAGGTTTAGTCGTGTATTATTGGAGATTCATTCGTGATTTCTCCAAGATTGTCTTACCCCTCACTCGTCTAACGAGGAAGGGGGTGGATTTCCGGTGGGGCCCTGAGCAGCAGAGGGAATTTGAGACCCTTCGGCAATGTTTATGTGATGCTTTGGTGTTGACACTCCCAAAGGGAGTTGAGGATTTTGTGGTATTTTGTGATGCATCCATCACAGGCTTAGGGACAGTCCTCATGCAGAGGGGATGGGTGATAGCCTACGCAACACGGTAGCTGAAGCTGCATGAGACGAGATATCCTACGCACGATCTTGAGTTGGGAGCAGTGGTTTTTGCTCTCAAGATTTGGAGGTACTATTTGTACGGGGTCCGTTATACTATATACACGGATCACAAGAGTTTGATACATATCATGGATCAGCCGAACCTGAACATGAGGCATCGCAGGTGGTTGGATGTGGTCAAGGACTATGATTGTGAGATCCTTTACCATCCTGGTAAAGCGAACGTGGTTGCGGAGGCTCTGAGCCGCATGCCAGCTGGTTCCTTGACCCCAGCCAGGTGTATGACGATAGCGGTGGATTCCCTGCTGGTGGGTTTGGTCAGGGATGCTAAGATTGAGGGTATGAGACTAGAGAACTGGAAGATTGAGAGGATTAAGGGCGAAAGCGCCCGGTTTGTTTAGGATAGCTGCGGGTTGTTGACCCATTACGGTCAGGTTTGGGTTCCGATGTCTGGAGGGGTCCGACAGATAGTGATGGGGGAGGCTCATAAGTCTCGTTTTTCGATTCACCGGGGAGCCACCAAGATATACCATGATTTGAGTTCGAGTTATTGGTGGCCTGGCATGAAGCGAGATATCACTTGGTTTGTCAAGAGGTGCTTGACCTGTAGGATGCTCAAGGCCAAGCACCAGAGGCCGCATGGTAAGCTGCAGCTTCTGGAGATTCCCATGTAGAAATGGGAACGGATCGCGATGGATTTCATCACAAAGTTGCCGAAGACAGCAAGGGGGTTCGATGCTATATGGGTCATCGTGGATCGATTGACCAAGAGTACCCATTTCCTAGCCATACGGGAGAGTTCGTCGGCAGAGAAGGTAGCCGACCTGTACGTCAGAGAGATTGTCTCTCGCCATGGGGTTCCAGTTTCTATCATTTCCGATCGAGATGTCAGGTTTACTTCCTGTTTTTGGCAAAAGTTCCATGAGGAATTGGGTACAAGACTGCATTTTAGCACAACGTTCCATCCGCAGACTGATGGGCAGAGTGAGCGGACCATTCAGACACTCGAGGATATGTTGAGGGTGTGCGTCATTGATTTTGGTGGGAGTTGGGATTCCCACCTACCACTTGCAGAATTCACCTACTACAACAACTATCATTCCAGTATCGGCGCCCCACCTTTCAAGCTATTGTATGGGCGGAAGTGAAGGACCCCAGTCTGCTGGGGTGAGGTTGGGCACAGAGTGATGGGTCGGACAGAGATAGTTCTACAAACTACCGAGATGATACAACAGATTAGAAAGCAACTGCAGACCGCTCAGAGTTGGCAGAAAAGTTATGCCGACCGACGCCGATCTGAGCTGGAATTTCAAGTGGGTGACATGGTTCTCCTGAAGGTCTCACCCTAGAATGGTGTGATTCGCTTCAGGAAGAAGGGAAAATTGGGTCCCCGTTACATTGGGCCTTTTAGGATTGTTGCTAGGCTTGGCAGGGTGGCTTATAGGCTAGAGCTTCTAAAGGAGCTTAGCCAAATCCACAACACATTTCACGTTTTGCAATTGCGAAAATGCATTATGGACCAGGAGACAGTGGTATCGTTGGATGAAATTCAGGTCCATGAGCGCCTAAACTATGTGGAGAGACCTGTGGCTATTTTGGAAAGGAAGAAGAAGATTCTGCGGAACAAGGAAATACATTTAGTAAAGGTACAGTGGGAACATCGGAATGAATCCGAGTGGACATGGGAGCCGGAGGCGGAGATGCATGAGCATTACCCGACATTGTTTATTCCAGCGTACTTCGAGGGAGAAGTCTAGTTAAAGTGGGGGAGAGTTGTGATGCCCCGATTCTCATGTATTGCTTAAGTAAGATTTATTGGGTTAAGCTCTACTCAACGAGTTGGTTGACCTACTCGTCAAGTAGCAGCTAGATGAGATCGCGTGTTAAGTGACCTACTCGACGAGTCCATATTGGGACTCGGTGAGTAGGAGCTGGCAGATGAAACCCTAAATCCCGGGGTTTGAACCTCTATTTAAAGGAGACTTATCCTCCTTTGGTCTCTTTAAAGTCTTTGAGAGCTCATTAAAACCCAAATACGTGTGTGTGTGTATGTGTGTGACCTGGTGTGGTGTTTGAAGCTTGGAAAGAGAATATTGGAGGAACAAAGCTAAGAGTGCAAAGGAATTGAAGCAAGGAAGGCGTGGGAAGTAGGATTTATCTAAGATAGCATCCTTTGGAGGTATCAAAGTGCAAATCCTTACTTCCCTTTTTCCATTTTTTTGAGTTTCTAGGGATTTTATGGATTTTAAAGTTGGTATGATGAGCTATGGGCTAGATCTGAAGTTGTAACTTCAGATCTGGACCCTCCTTGGATTCTAGAAGCATAAAGTTTCAATTTTGGTTGTGATTAAGGTCCCTCTTGAGTATGAAGTTCCATTAAGAACTTAAAATAGGCATTTAGAGCCTTTATAGCCATACATGCACGTAAAGTTTGCAACTTTACGTGATAAGCATGTCCTAGAAGCATGGATACGTGATTTGGAGCCGCTGCATGGCTCAAAGAAGTCTGTATGGAAAGTCGACTGAATGGACTCGGTGAGTTGAAAGGTCGACTCCGCGAGTCACATGAAGATGGCCGTGAACTCGACGATTTGGATGAACAACTCGGCGAGTCCGATGAATATTGCCATAAAATCGACGAGTTGAAGAACCACTCGGCGAGTCAGATGAGTTTTCCCTAGAATATGTATGCGTGTGTATCCATCGAGTTGCAAGGAGGGAACTCGACGGGTGGTCTTAAATTTTGAACAAGAATCGAAGGAACTCGACGAGTCACCCCGATCGGTGAGTTGGATTGTACTTCAAGGAACTCGGTGAGTAGCCGAGGGTACTCGGCGAGTTGGTGTCAACATGGACTGTTGACCTTGACTGAGGATTTTCAGTTTGATCAGGGGTGGACTAGTGGGTTATGGAGTACCCTATAAGGTTAAGGACTTACGAGTATATTGTACTATGATAATAGGTGGTGGAGTCCTTGTCAAGTGATTCGTGAGTTGGAGTTTACCTTCCAAGTTGACATCTGCGAGGTGAGTTATCCTCACTATATCGATAGGGTCTACGACACCAAAGCCGACCCTTTAGTTGTTATTGTTATGGTATGCTACATGTGGTTATGATCTCTTAGATCGGAATCGGGGTAGACAGTATGTTATGTTCTTATGATCCGTAGGGATTGGTATGTTAGTGACCTGCTAGGTCGGTACTCTAGTTACAGGAGAATTCTATGATTGATGATCAGTGAGATAGATATGTTTGATGTTTGTATATGCCAGTATATGATAGTATGCACACATGGTTATTTGCTTGTGGTTGGGATGAGGCGTTTCTGCTTTGTGCTGAAGGCCAATATACCCTATGAGCGGTCCGGGGAGACTGTAGGCCCATGTAGCGGACCAGTCATGCCGAAGGCTCGGGATAGATTCAGACAGACTGTAGGCCCGCTAGGGTGGTCCAGTCAGACCGATGACCTAGTGTGCATGTTGATTGATTGAATATTTCTGATATGGTAGTGTTAGTATGGTATTGGTATTTTGGGGGTAACTCACTAAGCCTTTAGGTTTACAGTTTTCAGTTTATTGTTTCAGGTACTTCAGGAGATCATAGAAAGGTGAAGGCGTGACCGTACCGCTCCTCATCCTTATGTAATGATTTTTGGGAAACTCTGATGGAAAATCATTTGAAAATATTTTGTAAACAATGCTATTTGGTTTTTTATTTATGATTGAAAAAGTTTAAATTTGGCGTAAAATTTATGGATGTTACACAAATACATAAAAATAAATATAAATACGTAAAAAATATGTTTACACATTATATACAAGTTTTGACGAAATCTGCAAAAAAAAAAAAAGTCTCATTATTTTCGAAAAATTTACAATTTGGTCTCATGACATGTTGAACATGTCAAAATGGCTAAAGTGAATAACTTAGCCGGTTTCTTGGACGTTTCTATTCAAAAAGTGAAAAGTCACGATTTTTTTGTTCAAAAAATAAAATTTAGGACTTTATAAAAACTTTTTCCATAATATTAGGACTTTTCTAAAGATTTCCCGATTTTTTTGTTTCAAATGTTATAGTAGACATTGTAGTGTTTTTATATTATTAAAAGTTTTAGTACTTATGTTTTCCATATATTTCTTATTCATTAAATACATCAATTAACATACACTTTACAAACCTTAAAATGGTCATTAAAACCATCAAATATTTATTTTCTATACTATTTGTTATTCGTTATATATAGAAATCAATATATGTTTTATATACATTTATTAAATTCTTTTTTCATTTATAAATATTAAATCAGAATTTATAGAATATGGAGAATAATTAAATCATTGTGTGGATGTGTTCGTTTTTCGTTAAAAAACACTATATAAATATATTTCTACGCAATGCATGGGGATTTGTCTAGTATATATATAAAAGACTGTTGTTGATTAGTGCTGAGAAACTATTCGGTTGGTGGCAGTTACAAGTTGTATTTGGCCATTTAATGACAACTTTTGATATTCCGTGCTTATTAAATTACTATGTAATTGATGATTGTTGTGTGTGTAAATGAGGTATCGACACCCTTTTGTTCATCATTTGAGTATTAGTCATAGTTTGGTTTGTGTTCTTAAGTTTAATATGCATTATTTTTATCATTTAGAACAAAATATTTTTGTATGTTATAGTCTATGTAATTCAGAGCATATCATTTGTCGTATGTTGTTGTTGATGGGAAACAAAGAAGATAAAGGCTTAATTAATTTTAATAAATTAAGTGATTTGAAGATTGTATATATTGTGGTGTTCTTGAAACACGATGTGTTGATAAAGAGTCATAAAATTGTTTTTTTTTGGCCAACATCAACAAGAAGTTTGGAACCAAGGTGAATAATAAAAATTGTGTATACTATATGCTTCAAAAGCTTTGAATGTATTGTTTTTAATGAAAAATATCGGCAAGTAATTTGGAAGTATATAGAGGAAGTTATAATGTTTTTGCCACATGCTTTTAGAAAATGACCAAATTTGACTAAAATTTTGGGTTTCCTAAGTCTATTAAGATTTTCTATCCTTGTATTGAATTATTTAAAGTTAATATTCTATTTATGATTTCTTTTAATGTTTTAGGCCCTCCAATAATTGAGGTTTTCGATAGAATCATCAATTTTAACAAAATTTATTTTTCTCACCAAATTATGTTTGTGCTTTTGGACCATTTTTCAACAAGAAGTACAAAATATTCCAGAAGTCATAAAATCATGTATCTTATATGTTTGGAATGCTTTAGATGTATAGTTTCCAATGTAGAAAACGACAAGTCTTTTGGAGTTATGTACCGGAAGTTATAACGTTTTTGCCACATGATGTCTAATGTACAACAAATGTTTGTGTAATTTTAGATCTTATGATCTGATGAGTCAAACACTCTACACATCTATCGACGTCAGCATCTAGAACATAACCAACACCATTGTATAAAGCTTATCAACATCAGTGAAAGCGTATAGCGTAGTTATTCTATTGTAATATTTTGTATATCAGGTAATGATATAAATAAGTACAGAATAAATCACAAATCCGTATCTTTGTGATATGATCGATTCTTAGTATAGATTAGACGCAACCCCTTCAATCAAGGGAAATACTTATATAAATTAGTATATAAATAACGTTAGGGTAAACCCTAATGTTAAGTTCGTCCTGGTGACCATCTTTTTGACAACCCGTCTTCTTGGTGAAGAAAAAAAATCTTTCTTAGTGAAAGAACATTTTGGAGAACTCATTGTGTTATTTACTTTCTATTCCTTATTTTTCTTAGATTAGTTTACGTTTGTTCTCAATGCTTGAAGTGTATCTGATTAATACAACCCTTTAATTGATATCAGAGCACTTTTGTGATACACTCAAGTAATTACGTCGAATCCCAAATCCTTTGGTCTCGAGAAAATTCCTCAATTTGATGAACACAATTTCACTATGTAAAAGACAAAGGCAATGATTGTTCTTCAAACCATTGCATATGAGATGAGAAATATTATTAAAAAAGGTCCCCATGTTCCTATGTACCGACCCATGGCCAACAATGCTCATGTTGGCCCCGTGAAGCAAAAGCTAGAGAGGAGTTATGATGACGATGACAAGAGACTACTTAATGTGATTTGTGGTTCTGCAATTGTCAAGATCTCTGATTCCCATTTCAGTTCTCAAAAGGATTCTTTGAGAATTCATCATTTCTCTTGTTTCTAAAACTTCAATACGATTTCCAAGGGACTGTGGTGTAGGAGTTTAGTGTTTTGCGGTGCTTGAGAAGATACCGTAACAAGAATTTGATCAACCTTAGCTTGTAAACTGAGAAATTCTTTCCTAGAGACTGCCATTTTCTTCTTTTTCTTTTGTTATGGCTTGGAGGTGGAATGTTTTGATCCACTTGATTCTTCATAATCAAGTACCATTATAAAATCACCAGAGGGAAGGGATTATTGAATATCATCATAGCTGTCGTCATCAAGCCTGAACATAGTAGCTGAGCTTATTTCAATTATAGTGTCGCCATCGTTGGAATTATGATCTTCTTCATTAGGGGGATGTTTAGAAGTTCCAACAATATTCTCCATCTGATGAGCATTTTGAACAGTTGCCTCCATGGTAGACATCCATTGTTAAATGGAAAGGATGTTGTGGACCGTTTTGGCATTATTGATGGAATCAGCCTAATATTTTGCAACAGTTTCAATGGCTTCCTCCTTCTATTGTTGTTGTTGCACTTGTTGTGTAACAAAACATTATTTCATGTTAATAAAACTCTAGACTACAAGCATGTTCAATTAACTTATATACAAGTTTATGGGAAAACCATGTTGAAGTAGGGTAGTATAAACTTCATACTTAACATAGAATTATACTAAAGCAAATCAAGCTTACACTAATGAAAATTAAGGGTTTATACTTGAATTAATTAAAGGATTTAAAAGGGTATATAAGTGTTTATGGTTTTGGGAATCAAACCCCAAAACCCAAACCGTAAACACCCTAAAGCGGTGAAAACCCAAACCGTGAACACCATAAATGGTGAAAACCAAATCCGAAAACCCGAAAGGTGAAAGCCTAAAACTGTAAACCCCTTTTTCATTTGACCAAATTCCGAAAACCCTTTATCGTTTTGACTCAAATCCGTAAACACCCACTTCTAGAATCCCTAAACCATAAAAACCCCCTATATATGTGTGTTTTGGGCAAAAACACTATCATATCACTCATTTTCATCCGTAAACACTCCCAAATTTGCTATCAACTACCAGCCGTGAACTCTCCCAATCTTCAAAGATTTCACCCAAATCTTCATATTTCCATCGAGAACATTCAAGCCCACCTTGAAATCTTCATGTGATCTTCAAATATTCATATTTTCCCAAGATCCAACCGTAAACCCATAAGATTCAACCGTAAACCCATTTTGCCAACCAAAAATCATTTTGTAACATTTCCAAATAATTCCAATTAATTTTGTAAGTATCCCTTGCATAATTAATTTATTATTTAACTCATTATTTAAATTAATATATTATTAAATTTAAATACGAAATCGAATATAATTATTTTTCTAGGATAACGTTGTTCGCACATACGCTTACCTGATGATTGTTTCCACAACTCATTAATTCAAACGCAAACACACATTCAAGGTGAGTTCATACCCCTACATTTTCGATGTTTTTAATATTTTTAGGGGGGGGGGGGGGGATACAGGTAAAACATAAAGGTTTTTTTTGTTTATTCAAATATTTTTTTTAAATAGTTTTAAAACCTGTGCAATTGTTTCAAACTGAGTATTCGTTACACTTCCTAAAAATATTTCATATATATTTTAACCTTTATGTCTAGCATAAGGGTATATTGCTTTCATACAATTAAATTGGAAATGTTTACATTACACTACAGAACATTACAGTTAAACTATATTCAATATAGTTTGAGATTCACTATACTATTTTGCTAAGTACAATACACAAAACAAGAACATACAATCAAAAATATAATAGGTATAGTTTGGGAAACACTACTCTAATACATTGATACAAGTATACACTATTAAAATAATTATTTAAGTATAATTATTTTACACTACCATGTACATTAATACAAGACAATACATACATTTTCTAATACAAGAGAACACTACAACACTACAACAATACACGTAAACTAGTTATTACAGGGTTGTGAGGCACTACTTCACTAGTATCCATCAGGGTACGGAACTAAATCCTATACAGTATAACCACAATCTCATGGAGGGAGAGCATGATATTTTTGTGTAGATCCATACGGGACTGACAATCCCACACCTAAACTGCTAGGTACAGTTAGGCCGACAGGCCTGGGGTGACAAATTTCATAAGTTACAGACGCCTGAAGAACGTCTTAGAGGTCACTAGATCATATCAAGCATGGTTATATGAAACTCACAACAGTATAATTAACACATATGTTTCCGGGATTAACACTATTTCAGGGGTTTTATTTTATTTAATAAAACTATAGTACTCTATGATACTCTACTTTACACTATAGCTGGTGATAACCAGACATTCATACTAAGGTTTTCATACAAACACAATTACAGTACACTACTTTCACTACAACTGGTGGTATCCAGGTATACATACAAAGGTTTTCATATAAATACAGATACAATACACTGTTTTCTAGTACTAAGTACACTAATACAATATACATTTACAAGGAACATACATGACTACATTACATTTACTGTAGAAAATATTTGATTTTCTAGAAAAACGTATTAGCATTTTCATAGTATAAAGAAAAATTTCCCTTCACTAAAACATACTTATGAACTCCCCAACTTAGATGTTGATTCACTTTCAAAATCACTTCTATTCTCAGGGAACTACTAAGACAGGTACACCCGCATATTTTGAGAAGACAGAGCTTTTAGAGTCGCGTCTTTTATACTTTTGATGTCATACAAACTATGTATTGAACAGATGTAAATAATTTACCTTATCAATGTAATGGTTGTGTTTTCTTTGATTCATATTATACAATTATTGTGATATTGTACATGACGTTGTCCGCCCCCGAACGTTTTCGCCATTCCGATTTGGGAGTGTGACATGTTGCGCCTTTTTGTACCTGTGTTGCCCTCTTGATTGCTTTAAATTTTCTTATTCCTGACTCGGTAGTTGGACGATAACATGTACAAGAGTATTATGATGAGTAGCCTATAATCCTTATTTTGTCGACGTGTCCCTCAAGTTCGTGGTTCCTTGCACATTTGTGCTACCCATGCCTAGAACACTTGATCATAATGTCAATGGAATAGGATTTCCTGAGCTTCCTTGGTCTCGTTGACCTAAAGTCAAGTATGGCGTCGTCTCAGTTCCGACTAGGGCTAAGAAAAAAGTACCTTGCAATGAAACTTGTGTATCCAGTGTTTGTGTGACACGAAGTAAAATGGAGTTCAACTCCTCATGATCAAATACGTGCAACCTTGATTCCCTTGAGACCTTAGGGTGACTCAAAACAATTGGATCCACTTGGGTTCCAATAGGGGGCATGTTTCCATGATGTAATGAAACATATACACTTTATGTACCTGAGTGGTGAGTTTGGATTTTAGAGGGTGAGTCTGCAGTGACTCGAATGACTATCGGAGTCTGTTGAGAGACTTCAGTATGTGGCGTGGTTCATATATGGCCATGACTGGGGGTTAACCTAAGTTTCTTTCTTTTAAAAACATCACCTAATCCTGAAGACTTAGGATGAATGTAATCAATGACATTCACCAGAGGGTCAAAAGCCTTGGAAGTAGATTGATGAATCGCAATAGAAGACTATACGGTCTTGGATTTTTGTTTCTTCGGGGTACCGACTCCCTTTTTCACGATGTTGACTGGTGCTTTCTTAGAGGTGCGAAGCGATTTGACTCATTTAGGTTTGGGTTGTGGGTCCTGGGCTGCGGTAGGCTGACTGGGATTGGGCGGGGAAGAGTGATATGGGGAAATATCACTTGTATCCATGATATAGTCAGCTACCTCAATGTTTATTAGTCCAATGGACTCCAAAATGTACATAGGCAGTCTGTAAATAGGACCAAAAATTGTCTGGTCCTTGGAAGCATTATTCCTTTTGAGATTGCAGGTTGAAAACAGATTGGTGTCGTTACCCATGCTAATGTTAGCCTCCTTGTGAAGATCAAAAATGCACAAAGACCAAAAACGAGCAAAGGTGAGCTCTATCAAACCTTCTTTTGGAGATTCCAAGAGCTTGATTCCTATATTATCAATCCCTCCAGTCCTTCCTGAGAAACTCATAATCACAAAATAACACATGAACTGCTAGACAGCTTGTAACTAGTTCTTCTTGAATTCACCAACACCCTCCAGCTTCTTTTGGTACACCATTTGATAAATGGTAGAGAACACATCGTTTGGGCTTGGTGAGTAAAACTTCATTGATGGAAGAACCTTTAGATTGATTGCATTGAGAAACTTTTCTTTTTTTAGCACCACCATAGAATCATTTACAGGATTAAGATGAACTTCTTGCAGATTGTGGCTAGTTCAAAACGTTGAAAATGCACATTTGAGAAGCAATGACAAAGGAACAACCTCTGTGAATGAATCAAAAGTTCCAAACAGTGGGTGAGAAGGGAGCAACTTGATCATGAGTTTAACAGCTTTTTTGTAAGACGGATGATCTTCAAAGATTGCTCTGAATTTGGTTGTAGTGATTAATGTTGTTTGATCCTTGATGTTGGATTCAAAACTAATGGGACGGGCTAAGCCAGATGCTTTTGAGTGTTTCTTCAAGATACCAGATCTCACCATTGTTACAGAAAAGATTTGAGATCTTGCTGAAAAAGGTTTTAGCAAGAGGATGAAGAAGATGAAATTCACCGAGAGAGTTCAGATAGTGTGAAAGCTATCTTGGGAAGAATTGTGGTTTTTATACCTCCAGATTTTGAAAGTTATTGAAATCACTTTAATTACAGATGTTAAAGTTAAAAACCTTTAGGTTTTTACCATTATTAGTTGGATGTAAAATAAATCAAAATTAAATTATTTCCAGGAAAAGAGGAACATTTAGTGCTTTGCAAGACCATCATGACATGCTGAATAAACGTGGGGTGGGATGTGCTATTAACCGTTGTAAAATGGGGAAGTGGAACAGATTAGACACCCAATTTCCGTGTGACATGACTGACTGAGAAAAAGATTTCTTCAAAAGATTGTGTTTATGGAAAAACGATTTATTTGAAATTTATCCTAAAATGGACCTAACTGAGGAAAGACATTTGAAAATGACTGAAATGTCATTTGCGACAAAATGAATGTTTTGAGGAATTTTTTATTAATGTCCATTAAATAGCACACATCATTTTTAAGGTGTTTATGAAGTGATTATTGCATGCTCATTCAATTCAACTGTGGTAGAATGCAAAGTGACTATAGTTGCAGTAGCTGAAAAACAAACTTGATCATGACGGTTAGAAATAAATAAAATAAAAGACCTAGAGAATATATTGATCATATGTGATTTCAGTATACAAAGTATACTGAAGAATAAATATGAAGAATATATTATTCTATTGAGATGAACCTCAGTGAAGGAAGTTCTTCAAGAGTTTTAGTTTTTAAAAAGAAAATATGCAGTTCATTCACCCGTGGAGACCTGAAGCGGTCTGCAGTACTTAGCATTTCAAAAAGAACTGTGGGTCTGGGTTCATCATTCCTAGAATTTCCAAAGACCCATTTAAGTTTTTAGCAACGAATACCATAGTAAAAAAATCATCTATTTCATCGTGATTGGGCACAAAAATGAGTTTAACGTTACCTTTGAGGATGTGGTCTTTGATGAAGTCGTACCGTAGTTCAATGGGCTTTGTCTTCGAGTGATGAACAGGATTATAAGAAATCGCTATTGTACTCTCTGAATCACAGTAGATGGGTACCCGCAGCATCTAGTAACCGTAGTCCATAAGCTAAGTCTTTATCCAAAGGATATGGGAACAACAACTGGCTATAGCCATATATTCCCCCTCTGTAGTAGACAAAGAAACAAAGTTTTGTTTCTTTGAAGACCAGCTAACTAATCTTCCTCCTCAGAACTGACATCCACCCGAAGTGCTTTTACGATCTAATCTATACCCAACATTATCTGCATCTGTGAATGCTGGAAGACTAAAGTCATTGGTCATAGGGTACTAGAGGCCCATTGCTTTACTTCCCATTAAATATCTGAAGATTTTCTTGAATGCAGTCAAGTAAGATACCTTAGGGTCAGCTTGGTACCGAGCACATAAACTTGTTGAAAATACACCACCCGGTCCACTAGCAGTGAGGTACATCAACGACCCAATCATTCCACGATAGGTTTTGTGGTCAAATAAATCTTCAGTAGGGTTAGTTGAGATCTTATATCCAAAGGCCATAGGAACCTTTGTCGAAGAAAAATTGTCCATTGAGAACTTTTTCAACAACTCAGTGGTGTACTTCTCTTTATGAATGAATATCCCTTGAGGGACTTGTTTAACTTGAAGTCCTAGAAATAAATTTATCTCTCTTTTCATGATCATTTGAAATTTGCTTGTCATGAGCCTTGCAAAATCATCCACCATACCCTGGTCTGTTGATCCAAAAATGATATCATCTACATATACTTGAACAAGCATCAAGTGATTTTCATTTGCTTGTCTAAATAATATGGGATCAACCACACCTCTTTTGTATCCTGAAATGAAAAGAAACTCAGAGAGAGTCTTATACCACACTCTAAGTGCCTGCTTAAGACATTATATTGCTTTCTCCAGCTTGTAGCAGTGATTTGGAAATTCTAGACTTTTAAAGCCTGGAGGTTGTTGCAGGTAGACTTCCTCTTTCAGTTCTCTAGCTTGTAGCGCTTTTTACATCCATTTGATGAACTTTAATGTTTTTGTGGGTAGCATACGCTAAGAAGATGTGTATTGCTTCCATTCTTGCTACAAGAGCATAAGTTTCATCATAGTCCACATCCTCAAGTTAACTCTACCCCTTGGAGACCAAACGAGCTTTATTTCTCACCACCGCACCAAATTCGTCTAACTTGTTTTTATACACCCATCTGGTACCGAAGATTGTATGATCTTTTGGCTTCGGTACCAATTTCAAAACTTTGTTCCATTTAAACTCAGCTAGGTTTTCTTTCATTGCAATGATTCAGTCGGGCTCCATAAGTGCTTCTTTGGTTCTTCTGGGCTTGACCGAAGACATGAATGCTCCATATTGACAATCATTATTTAAATCACTAGAGGATCGAGTTTAAATCCATGAGGATGGGTTGCTGATGATTTGACCCAGTATATATGATCTCTTGTCCAAACATGTAGTATGGATTGCTGATGGTATGTGGTTGCGGTTAGGGGAATGTCCTCTACATATGAGGACTCTATAGTAGGAGAAGGTAGTTTCCCCTCGATTTGAGAACAGCCAAAAAATTATTCTTGTTTTTTTTTTAAATAGGGTGTGTTTAAGGTAAAGGATGTTCCCCTTGGATTGATGACAGGAGTTCCCCCTGAACCGTGGATGCTTCCCCATGGACAAGTGACGTTGGTTCTGTAACACCAGTCGAAATGGGTCAACAACAGTTGCATATGATTATAATATAATAAACTTGCTTTGTAGTTCATGGAAAATTCTCATAAAAATATGAACTTTTGTACATACCTTATGGTATAAATTAAAGTACATGTCTATACGATTCCAAAAATATATAGAATATCTAAATCTGACTTCGTATTAAGAAGTTATGATAAACTCTAACACTATAAATCTCTATAATAAAAATAATTTAAAATAGATTTATAAATAGATATTGGAGTCTTAAAGAAAGTTGTAGTACTCGGAAATACATAAGTGTGGATATAAAGAACGTAAAAAATAGAGCTCGTATGCAAAAGTTATGACCTTCCAAAGATGTAGTTATTTGAGAGCATGACACCTGGCAGAAACCCTAATCTGTCAGGACTCACGACGTGAGCATGTATGCTCGCAACGTGAGGAGTCAAACAGACACTTTTCATGGCTAAAACGCAGATGGAAAGTCTATGGAGTGATAAGTTTTAAGCTCACGATGTGAGAATAGATTCTCACGACGTGAGGACTCAAACAGACACCTTCCGAGGCTAGGGACGCATATAGCAAGTCTACGAGGTGATGCATCCTGGCCTCACGACGTGAGCAATGAATTCTCACAACATGAGATTATCTTGGGCAGCCCATAAATAGCAAGCTCGACCCTAACCATTCTTACACAAAAACCTCTTTCTTTTCTCTCGTTTGATGAAGGCATTCTGCGTCTTGAGCCGAATAATCACGAACCGCTGGCCATTTCTAGTTAGATTCTATAAAATCACGCTACTAGGGTGAGTTTCATTGCCCCACTTTTTAATATTTTCTTGGGAAAATGTTAGGGTACAAAGTTTTCCATGAATGACTTTGTAATGTTTGACTTTTGTAAAACCCACTTGCATGTGGAGTATTAGCCTTGTGACACATGAGAGATAGAGAGTGAGAGAGAGACATGTAAACACCTCTATAAATAGTGGGTTCATACCACTTGTAGAGGTGTGCTTGAGAGATGTAAAAGTGAGTGTGTAAGTGTGTGTTATTTATGTAGTCTAGATCTAAATCCTTTTTGTAACACCATATACAATCAATACATATCTTAAACACCCAAATCACCAAGTTCAATTGTGCAAGCTTTAATTCCGCATGCCAAACCATGTTCTTATGTCACTACAATTGGTATCAGATCGGGTCTTCAAGATCAAGGTGATTTTTAAAGAA
Source organism: Lactuca saligna (assembly GCF_052625555.1). NCBI lineage: Eukaryota > Viridiplantae > Streptophyta > Magnoliopsida > Asterales > Asteraceae > Lactuca > Lactuca saligna. The sequence goes on from NC_136421.1 coordinate 290,074,673, forward strand.
CGATTCTTGGTTTCGCAACTTTTGTCGCAATTTGATCAATTTTGGTGAGTCTCTCTTTATGATCTCTTAATCTCATTTAAATCGTGCGTAACGTTTTTGAATTTTTGATCGTTTTGTTTCGTTGGATCCAATCCGTTTCAAACTCATTGTTGATCCAATATTTTTTTTTAAGATCAAATCCAATCAAAATTAAAAACCAAATTTCGATATATTACTGTTCATATTCATATTTCATTTGTTCAAGCCCAAACAATCTTCTGTTCATGTTCAAATATAATTCTTGTTATGGATACTGTTCATTGATTCATAACAAAAGCCCACTTCTCAATCCGATATCTAAAAACAATAAGTCCAAATGCTATTAAATCCGATTTAAATGATTCAAGCCCATTGATTCATATCATCTAGTCGACGTATGTCGCTGTTCATCATTCAATTTGTACAAATACTTTATTTGTTGGACAATCGTGTCCATACGCTGTTCTGTTCTTAAGCAATTGATCTTGAATTCTCGTTCTTACTTACTCGTGTCTCTTAAATCGTTTGTAATTGATTTCGATTTTGGATGATCAGTTGATTGTGTTTGTTTGGAATCAAAATCGAATTTAAATGTTATTCGATATCTTGATTTTGATTTGGGATAAAAAGGTCCGATTTGAGATTGATAACTGCAATCGAAGGATTGATTGAAGAAATCGGTTTGGTGTTTTGGATTTTGAATGTACGAAGGGTATTTCTTCTGTTCTTGAGTCTTAAACTTGTAACGATGATCTCAAAATCGATTTCTTGAATGAAAAGCTAATTTCGAACATTTGGAGTCGATCGATATCTTTGTGGTCAATGTTCTTGTTCTTGATGTTTAGTTGATTTCGATGAAGATATCGTCTGGACAATCATTGGTTATTCTGAGTTCGAATGGTTTGGTTGAGAACAAATTTGATTTTATGATGCATTGATGAAGAACAGATGATCGATGCGAAGTCAAGAAAAATGGAATTTGGGCTAATCGATTTTAGATTCGCATTTTATGATGTCGATAATTGCGAATTTGGTTTGTGCAAGTTCGCATCTAGGTCTCAAGAATAATGTTTGCATTTGATGACTGGGTTGGTGTAAAAGTGTTTCATTCGCATCTAAGATTGATAAAATGAGTTCGCAAGTTCGATTGTTGAAATGCGAATAATAAATTTTTTTGATTGATTTCTATTGAGTTCGCATTTGAGGTCAAGAACGGTTCGCATATGAGATCAAAATCAAGTTCACATCTGGGTTTCAAACATGAGTTCGCATTTGAGTCTCAATATCAATTTCACATTTGGTTAGACGGGTTAAAGATGCGAAGTATTCATGGTTTGTGATATTTTTTTTGGAGATGTGCGAAGAATACGTGAGTTGAAGAAGAAAGCAAATAGTTTCGAATTTGGCCCCTTATATTTTCATGAAATGACACAATTGGTCCAACTTCGCAAATGGGATTATAAAATGACAAAAATGCAGAATTTCCATTTCGCATCCCTGCAGTCTTCGCAAGATGATAAATTTTACCCAGTTTCGCATTTGGGGTAAAAATTTTGAGAAATTGGAATATTTTCAAATCTGGTCCATGCAGTTTGTGCGAATTTACACATTCTACCCAGTTTCGCAAATGGGAGTGTGTTTCGCATATTTGGCTGTTTTTGGCGCAACGGGTCACTGCAGAATTTTGAAATTGACAATTTCTACCCAATTTTTGAGAAATTTTGTCAAAGGCAATCTGTGAAGGACCATAAAAATTGAATATTTTTTTGGTTTTCCGGATTGAAGTACAATGTTTATGCCACATGTTAAGGGGGAGTTTTGACATGAAAAATTCTGAATAGAGCACGTTCTTTTTCCTTGGAGTTTTATAATCAAATTTCGATTATAAAATGGGGGAGAAGTTTTATATGGAAATTCGAACTTGAATTTTTCATATTACGCGAATTTGAAGACCAAAGTGATCTTGAAGTTTTGAAGGTTACGAGATGATGCAATTGGAAGTTCGGAAGTGATGTATTCGAAATGGGTTTGGAATTATTGAAGATTTTTCGGGTGTGTTTTTATGCGCAACTTTAGGGTGATTATTTGGAGTTTGGAATACTCTTGAGCATTCGTCGCTTCTCGGATTGTACTAACTCACATCCTAGAGCCCAAATTGAAGAATCATGGAAGAATTGAAGATTGAAGTTCGTGTCGACATGTGTCACCTTTGAGGCTCGAACCGCGTGGTTCTTGACTTTGGAAGATTTGAAGTGGTCATTCATTCCTAACTTTGAGGGGGAGAATGTTAGGGTACAAAGTTTTCCATGAATGACTTTGTAATGTTTGACTTTTGTAAAACCGACTTGCATGTGGAGTATTAGCCTTGTGACACATGAGAGGTAGAGAGTGAGAGAGAGACATGTAAACACCTCTATAAATAGTGGGTTCATACCACTTGTAGAGGTGTGCTTGACAGATATAAAAGTGAGTGTGTAAGTGTGTGTTATTTATGTAGTCTAAATCTAGATCCTTTTTGTAACACCATATACAATCAATACATATCTGAAACACCCAAATCACCATGTTCAATTGTGCAAGCTTTAATTCCGCATGCCAAACCATGTTCTTATGTCACTACTAAAACGCATGCTAAATATTATGTACAAGTTAATATTAAGTTTATATGATAATATATTCATATCAACATAGATAGTTATATTAACTAGGATATAGTTGTTTGGTATCGTATATAATTAGAATATATCTCATATATATATATATATATATATATATATATATATATATATATATATATATATATATATATATATATATATATAAATCATACAACTATCTTAAACTTGTTAGCATGTTGTTATTATAGATTATACTAATGTAACCCTGAAGTTACACTCGGGAGTTATATATATTATGTGTGATATAGCCCCGGAGTTATACTCGGGAGTTATATATATTTGCTAAGTATGTTGTTATTATTGGTTTTATGTTAGATTTAACCTGATTTTACTTCAAGTTATAGTTGTTTTACTTCCTAAGTATTATAGAAATTAGGAGCAACGTTTATAGTATAGTCTAGTAATTTCGAGTTTTATACTCGAATATGCTTTCGCTATTAGAACCATAGGAGGTCGACAAAGTCTAAATGAGCTATTTTATTTATCAACTAAGATTGGAAATCTTAGTAAAAATCCCCTGACTGTAACCGTTAATCCCGTGTGAGCGAGGAAGTTGTGTGACAACCCGAAATTTTCATTCGTACAAACCCTACAGTCCAACACTTCAATTAAAAGTTAAATGCTTTTTTGCTAAATTTTAGCCGGTCTAAAGTCCGTTTGAGTATTTTTATTAATTATTCATGAAACGAATGGATAAAAGGAAGTAATTTCCAGAATTTCGGGGTAGCAATGGAACAATCAACACTTTAGTTAGGTGTTCACAACTAAACAAAGGGGGTTTGGGCCGTGAACTTCCTTAAGGCCGCAAAATCATGCCTTAGGCATGAGTTTACTCTCCATTATTTCACTTCCCAACTTCCAAACTCAAGAACACTTACCATTCTCTCTCAAGTATCATCCCATTCTTCACCTGATCTTCCGTGAGTAAATGCCTTACTTGCGCAAAGGTTAAGGTCGAATATCAGAAACCATCAGGTTTACTTCAGCAACCGGAGATACCTAAATGGAAATGGGAGCGGATAACTATGGACTTTATAACCAAGTTACCCAAGACAACGGGTGGACTTGATACCATTTGGGTCAGCGTCGACAGCTTGACCAAATCCGTGCATTTCCTACCAATCAAAGAGACTGACAAAATGGAGAAACTAACAACAACATACATTAGGGAGACTGTACGACTGTATGGTGTTCCCATATCCATTATCACCGATAGAGATAGCAGATTTACATCGAGGTTCTAGCAGTCGCTACAAAGTTCCCTAGGAATGAGGCTAGACATGAGTACAACCTACCACCCACAGACCGACGGGCAGGGTTAGAGGACTATCCAAACCTTGGAAGATATGCTGAGAGCCTGTATGATGGAATTTGGGAAGGTATGGGATACTCATTTACCCGTTGTCGAATTTTCCTACAACAACAGTTACCACACGAGCATAAAGGTTGCTCCATTTGAAGCCCTCTATGTCCGAAAGTGCAGATCCCCTCTGTGATGGGCTGAAGTGGGTGACACCCAGTTAGCTAGAGGAGAAGTTCCTGACAGCACTCTCATAAGTCCGGAAATAATACGGGAAATGACAGAGAAGATCGTTCAGATTCGTGAACGATTGAAAGCCTCTGAAGACCGTCCGAAAAGCTAAGCAGACAAGCGAAGGGAACCTTTGGAATTCCAGGTGGGACACCGAGTCCTTTTGAAAGCCTCACCCTGGAAGGGCGTGATACGCTTCGGTAAGCGTGGAAAGCTAAATCCAAGATACATACGGCCTTTCGAGATTCTTACTAGGATTGGCCCTGTAGCTTACAAACTCAACCTACCACGCGAACTCAGTAACGTACATTCTACTTTCCACATCTCAAACTTTAAAAAGTGTCTGTCCGAAGAGACTCTTGTTATCCCACTCGACGAGATTGAGATCAACAAGAGACTTAACTTCGTGGAAGAACCTGTAGAGATAATGGACCGAGAGGTCAAGTAAACGAAACAAAGTCGTATCCTGATTGTGAAGGTTCGCTGGAACACCAAGCGAGGAACCGAATTCACATGGGAGCTCGAGGATCAAATGAAATTTAAATATCCTCATATTTTTGCTTAGTTATTTGTAACTACTTTATTTGCTTAAACTCTAATTTCGGGATGAAATTCCCTCTAACGGGGGGATGATGTTGTTGGAATAGTGTCTAAGGCTATAACTATATTCGGTGGTGCATGGTCCTTTTGGGTTGCCTTCACCATAGCAACTTGAAGGATGATTTTATTAAGAGAGAGTAAATATTATAAGGAATAATATTTAGCTATTTGATTAATATAAGTCATAAATTAATTGGTATTAATTTGGTGACTTAAAGAGATTAATTAAATAAGAGGGTATAAACTGTCAGTTGTTTGATAGTTAGACTTTAGACTGTAAATCCATTAGGATGGATCTTGGACGGATTCTAAGAGCTTTAGGATAGCTCAAAATCGTCCATAGGGATATCTATGGAATGGATTTGGATAGCCTTAAGAGAAGATTATCCAATTAGGGTTTAGGGTGAAACCCTTAAGGAGTCTAAAGGTATAAATAGGCCCTTGGGATGTGGAATTCGGGTACAACCTTTCAGAACCTAAAGCAAGGAACCTCTGGTCGAATTCCATCCCCTCTCCTCTCTCCTAAATCATCTTGCTTGCTATTGGTGTTTGTAAGCCATTAGAGGAGTGACAATTGTGACTCTAGAAGCTCCAAGACAACCAAGATCAACAAGGGATTCAAAGGTATGATTCTTGATCTGTTTCATCATTGTTATTTAACCTAATTAGCTATTAGAAGTCTTGGATTCAAAAGCATGTTTATAGAAAGCCTAGATCCAAGCAATAGGGTTTTGCATGCGCACATAGGAAAGTTCTTATGGCTAAAACCCAACAGTGGTATCAGAGCCTAGATTGGTTTTCTTTAAATTGTTGCTTGAATAACCGAAACAAACCTGCAAAATTTGAATTTTTGGGTTTTGAGTCACTGACTCGTCGAGTTCCAAGGTGGACTCGTCGAGTAGGCCTGACTCGTCGAGTCCCCTTGTGCACTCGGCGAGTCCAAGCGTCAGGAATGGCCAGATTCGGGATTTTTTCATAATTATCTTATGGAAACTTACCTTAATCATATTAGATCAATGTAAATCCGATTTTTTGATAAATATGACTGTTATCTTGATCTAATTAAAGATATTTATCATCTAATAAAATATTTAGTTTCCTTATATGATAATAATTAATTATTTTGGTAATTATCTTCAAAGAAATCAAGATAAATCAAATAAAGATAATTAGAATATTAATTGTTAATTGGAATTATTTGTTATTTGATCCTCTATGTTTTTAAATGTTTAAAACCTACCCTTAAGTTTTGAAATTTATATTTGTGATTAAAAGTTTTAATTTAGACAACTTAAATTTCAAACCCTAGATTTTGAAAAGTTTAAAATGCAACCCTATACTAGAATACTATATATATGTATAACTAAATGCTAGTCTTACCGCTAGTAGGCCTCATTCACGAAGCCGATCTATAAGGTGGGTATAAGGTTGCGGCCTATAAAATGGCGCTTAATGGGTGTACACTCACACCCACCGCTTGCTTGATTGGTGGAGGGTCGTTAGCCGAACGGGTAGGATAGGGCAACCTCATCCTCTCATTAAAAGTATAATAAGAAATACGAAGTAACTAAACTTTCTTTTTAAAATTTCCCAATCTTAGTTACTTTAGGAAAAGTGAATTGATGCAATCCCATGAAATTACACTTTGCACCTTGCTAAGATGTTAGTGGAGCGTGTGTGGTTTACCGGCACACTAATTGGTTCTAAGCGAAGGTGGCAAAGGGTGATTCATTGTTTATCATAGTTCGATGGAGCGTGTGTGGTTTACCGGCACATCGAATAGGTGATCGTAACAATGAAGGCACCATGTGAATTTGCATGGTAATTCACACCCGCTTTGTGATCCTCGGCATCCCAGTCACAAACAAGAGGGGCATATCGAGATTTAAACATGCCATTGAATAGTTCAATGAATCTCATCCGAACCTATGAATTCTCAAAAACACTTAGGACTAAAAGTTTAAGTTTTGTGATGGAGAATTAGTGAATCGTCATTCACTTACCTTCAATTTATTTGCATGTTGGATTACGGCATCCCTTTTCTAGTATGTAAATGTTATTGTTGGATCCTAGCCCTAATTTTTCTTATTGGGTGATAATTAGGGATTCTTATTCTAATCAATCTTTGTCCTTTCTATAGATGTCAAACGCAAACAACGCTGCTGCTAGTTCTTTCACGTTGATGAGCCTTTGCCAAAAGGTCACCTTCGATGGAACGAACTTTGGCGAATGGATAAGATACATTCGCACCATTGCTCGCTATGAGGATAAAGAGTATGTCCTCGACGAGAAGCTCGAGAAAATCAACCCCGAAGTTGCTACTCCCGCCGAAATCACCGCCTTTGAAACTCATGAGCGAGATGCGACGAAAGTACATTGCATCATGATCGCCACCATGAACTCCGAATTCCAAAAGTCCTACGAGGACATGTATCCATACGAAATGCATCAAGCCTTGTTGGAGAGGTACCACCAAAACGCGAGACAAGAGCGTTACGAGATTTTCACTAACATGATTTCCGCTAAGATGGGTCATGGAGAATCTCTTACCGTGCACTTGCAAAAGATGCAAAGGTATGTCGACCGCCTTCGCAAGTTAAATGTTGACTTCGGCGAAGACTTGGCGATCGACATGGTGCTTCACTCTTTGCCTCCGATGTATAATCAATTTAGGATGACCTACCACATGAACAAAGAGGAGGTCACTCTAAGTAAACTCCAAGGTCTCTTGAGGGTTGCTGAGAGCAATTTCAAGGACAAGTCTGTTGCACCAACTCCCAATCCATCCGCTGCTCCTGTCTTGGCTATTGGTCAAGGGAAGGGAAAGAAGAGGAAAGCTTCTTCAAATAACTATCGAAAGGTGAAAGCCCGAGATGGTTCCTCTTCTAGTGGGACCAAAGTTGATCCCTCTAAGCCCTGCTCTAACCCGAAGGAGGCAGAGTGCCACCACTGCCACAAGATAGGACATTGGAAGAGAAGCTGCCCGGATTACCTGCAAGCCATCAAGGAAGGAAAGATCAAGCCATCTTTCGCAGGTATATATGCAATAAAATCTAACGATTCTAATCATGCTATTTCTTGGGTTCTTGACACCGGTTGTGGTTATCACATTTGTTCTAATGTGCAGGGACTAAGAAGAAGTAGGGATGTGGAGCAAGGAAGGATCAATCTAATCATGGGGAACAGAAGATCGTTGCCTGTGACCAAGATTGGAGTGTATTCTTTAGTGCTTAAGAATAGTTTAGTTTTGGATTTGAACAATTGTTGCTATTCGCCAGAAATGGCTAGAAACATCATTTCATTTCATGGTTTATATAGACAAGGTTTTAGATTTTCTTTTAATAATGAGAATGGTTCTATTTTGGCTTATCTAAATGGTGTCTTTTACTTTGAAGCTATACCATGTAATGGAATATATGAAACTGTTATGATTGTTGATAACTTAGGAAATGATGTTTTGAATATTGATTCTTCCACTAGTATGGATAAAGCATCCTTGTGGCATTGTCGTCTTGGACATGTCAACAAGAAACGCATAGCCCAACTCCAAAAGGATGGAGTGTTGGAGTCATTCGACCTTAGGGAAGATGACACATGCGAGTCTTGTTTACTTGGAAAGATGACTAAGTCACCCTTCACGAGTACTTGTGAAAGGGGTGAGGGACTATTAGACCTAATACATACCGATGTATGTGGACCTTTTAGATCAATCACGAAGGATGGGAACCGCTTCTATGTGACTTTTACCGACGATTATAGTAGATATGGGTATATCTATTTGATCAAGCAAAAGTCAGAAACCTTTGAAAAGTTCAAAGAGTTCAAGAATGAAGTGGAGAATCAATTGGGCAGGAAAATCAAGATGCTTCGATCCGATCGAGGAGGAGAGTACCTAAGTCTTGAATTCCACGATTATCTCAAGGAGTGTGGAATAGTTTCGCAATTAACGCCTCCTAGGACACCGCAGTTGAATGGTGTGGCAGAAAGGCGTAATCGAACCTTATTGGATATGATTCGCTCTATGATGAGTCGTGCTTCACTACCTATCTTCTTTTGGGGGTATGCCTTAGAGACTGCCGCCCATATCCTTAACCGAGTCCCTACCAAGAAGGTTGCCAAAACACCTCACGAGATGTGGACGGGGAAAGCTACCTCGTTGGCACATATCAAGGTTTGGGGTTGCGAGGCTTTCGTAAGACGAGATACTCACGACAAGCTTGAACCTCGAAGTGAGCGATGTATTTTCATCGGCTACCCGCAAACTTCCTTTGGATATCTCTTCTATAGACCGAAAGATAATGTTATCTTTGTTGCGAGGAGAGGAGTTTTCCAAGAGCGAGAACTCATAAGCCAAGGAGACAGTGGGAGGCAAATCGAACTTGAAGAGATTCAAGAGTCGATAGATGAAGGAACCTCTACCGCTGGCGTTCAACCCGAGGAGGAAACTCCGGTTGAACCGATTGACGAATCCTTACCTCTTAGACGTTCCGATAGAGTTAGAGTTCGACCCCAGTTTTATGGTTTTCATATTACTACCGAAGGGGACACGTATATTAGTGATGGTACACTAGTAAATCTTGATGAACCTAATAGCTATAAGGAAGCCATGGCAGGCCCGGAGTCTGCGAAATGGAAAGAGGCGATGGATAGCGAGATCCAATCCATGTACGATAACCAAGTTTGGAATTTGGTTGATTACGTGCCCGAACGTAAGACCGTAGGGTGCAAGTGGATCTTCAAGAAGAAGACCTACGTGGATGGGAACGTACACACATACAAAGCGCGATTGGTTGCGAAGGGCTTTACTCAAACTCCCGGAGTTGACTATGATGAGACCTTCTCACCAGTTGCGAAAATTAAATCTATTAGAGTGATGCTAGCGATTGCCGCATTTCATGATTATGAGATTTGGCAAATGGATGTCAAGACCGCTTTCCTTAACGGAAATTGGCTAAGGATGTTTACATGGCTCAGCCAGAGGGGTTTGTGGATCCGAAGCATCCGAATAGAGTGTGTAAGCTTGAGAAGTCCATTTATGGACTTAAGCAAGCGTCTCGCAGATGGAATCTTTGCTTCGATGAGAAAGTCAAAGAGTTTGGATTTGTACGAAGCGAAGACGAATCTTGTGTATATGTCAAAGCCAGTGGGAGTATAATAAGCTTCCTCGTTCTATATGTCGATGATATATTACTCATAGGAAACGACATCCCGACCCTGCAGGAGCTTAAGTCCTGGCTCGGGAAGTGCTTCGCTATGAAGGACCTCGGAGAGGCTTCTTACATTTTGGGAATAAGGATAGTAAGAGAAAGAAGTAAGAGACTAATTGGACTTAGTCAGAATACTTACTTGGAGAAGGTACTAAAACGTTTTAGTATGGAAAACTCAAAGAAGGGAGAACTACCGATACAAGGAAATGCCAAGTTGAGTAAGACTCAAAGTCCGAGTACCAAAGCTGAGATAGCAGAAATGAGCCGAGTACCATACGCTTCCGCAGTTGGCTCAATCATGTACGCTATGACTTGTACTCGCCCTGATGTAGCCTTCGCTTTGAGCATGGTTAGCAGATATCAAGGGAACCCTGGCAAAGCACATTGGATTGCGGTGAAGAACGTCCTTAAGTACCTTCGGAGGACGAAAGAATGGTTCTTAGTCCTTGGAGGGAGTGATGACTTGAAGGTGCGAGGGTATAGTGACGCCAGCTTTCAGACTGACAGGGACAACTACCGTTCGCAGTCGGGCTGGGTCTTTACCCTAAATGGAGGAGCAGTGACATGGAAAAGTTCCAAGCAAGAAACCGTAGCTGATTCAACGTGCGAATCAGAGTACATCGCAGCGAGCGAAGCGTCGAAGGAGGCAATATGGCTGAAGAACTTCATCGGTGATCTTGGAGTTGTGACGGCCATAAAGGAGCCCATGGAGATTTTCTGTGATAACGAAGGTGCGGTTGCCTTGACCAAGGAACCGAGGGATGATGGTAGATCTCGACATATCGACAGAAAATATCACTTCATTAGACATCGTGTAGAAGAAGGACAACTCGTAGTGAAGAGGATATCATCAGAAGATAACCCAGCAGATCCGCTTACGAAGGGACTGAGTAGGGTTAAGCACTTACAGCATGCTAGGAGTATTGGGCTGAAGGATGATATTAGCATAGATTAGATAGTATTAGAAACGTATAATAGATAAATGTAATTGACATTTGATGATTAAATAAAGAAGTTTTATTTATGAGTAAAGTTACTATCACATGTTAGTTGTTTAACTATTGTTTCACTTTGCATGTTTTGACTTCCAGAATAATTGAGTTTATTAGGAATAATCGAATTATTCAAATGGTCCTCAATCGTTCATATGTTGGGAGTAGATATGAATGAAGATTGTCATGAATTGGTGTGTAGAATGTCTAAATGGTGTTAGACATAGCAAGGGTTGCTGCAACGTTCATGAGTGCTTATGAACTGGTTTTGAGCATTGGAATAAACCCGCGCTTGCTGGAATCACCTTATGGAATACGATATAAAAGGTGATCGCAAGACGATAATATCATATGGTATTAAAACCTAGATATATGGTTTATTATTTGTTAATTGATTTTACATTGATAATGCGAAAACGCATCAGTAACTTGATGTTATAAAACGCATTGTTGTGTATAGTTGGTTAATGAATAAGTAAATGCATATAAGTCGAAGTTTATCTGTAAATTTTATCCTAAGAGGATAGAAGAGATATCTTGGCCACTCGATGATTTGATTTGACTTATGTGCCGGGCCTGGTCAGAACTGAATTGATGTGTTCGATTAAGTTCTATGTCAAATAAATCGAAGATCGATAAATCTAAATGCTAGACTAACCATTCCATAGGATTGTCAGCATGATATCTAACAGAGGACTGTACGATCCCTTATCTGAAGGACAAGATTGATTAGATCAGAGTTGACAGCGTCTTTGAGAGCTACGATTGCAAACCGTATTATACTTGTATAGTTATTAGACTTATCCAAGTGGGAGACTGTTGGAATAGTGTCTAAGGCTATAACTATATTCGGTGGTGCATGGTCCTTTTGGGTTGCCTTCACCATAGCAACTTGAAGGATGATTTTATTAAGAGAGAGTAAATATTATAAGGAATAATATTTAGCTATTTGATTAATATAAGTCATAAATTAATTGGTATTAATTTGGTGACTTCAAGAGATTAATTAAATAAGAGGGTATAAACTGTCAATTGTTTGATAGTTAGACTTTAGACTGTAAATCCATTAGGATGGATCTTGGACGGATTCTAAGAGCTTTAGGATAGCTCAAAATCGTCCATAGGGATATCTATGGAATGGATTTGGATAGCCTTAAGAGAAGATTATCCAATTAGGGTTTAGGGTGAAACCCTTAAGGAGTCTAAAGGTATAAATAGGCCCTTGGGATGTGGAATTCGGGTACAACCTTTCAGAACCTAAAGCAAGGAACCTCTGGTCGAATTCCATCCCCTCTCCTCTCTCCTAAATCATCTTGCTTGCTATTGGTGTTTGTAAGCCATTAGAGGAGTGACAATTGTGACTCTAGAAGCTCCAAGACAACCAAGATCAACAAGGGATTCAAAGGTATGATTCTTGATCTGTTTCATCATTGTTATTTAACCTAATTAGCTATTAGAAGTCTTGGATTCAAAAGCATGTTTATTAGAAAGCCTAGATCCAAGCAATAGGGTTTTGCATGCGCACATAGGAAAGTTCTTATGGCTAAAACCCAACAGATGTGACAACCCGAAATTTTCATTCGTACAAAACCTACAGTCCAGAACTTCAAATAAAAGTTAAATACTTTTCTGCTAAATTTTATCCGGTTTAAAGTCCGTTTGAGTATTTTTATTAATTATTCATGAAACGTACGGATAAAAGGAAGTAATTTCTATAATGTCGGGGTAGCAATGGAACAATCAACACCTTAGTTAGGTGTTAACAGCCAAACAAAGGGGGTTTGGGCCATGAACTCCCTTAAGGGTGAAAACTCATGCCTTAGGCATGAGTTTACTCTCCATTGTTTCACTTCCCAACTTCCAAATTCAAGAACACTTACCATTCTCTCTAAAGTATCATGCCACTCTTCACCCGATCTTCCAAAAACGTAAGTGTTTCTTAAGTTGAATTTTTTTTTTTTATAACCTAACATCTAGTTGTTATACATCATTTATCTTCAAGTGTTCTTCAAAACACCAAGAACACCAAGAACACATACTAGTGTTATTGGACCTTAAACACCCAATCAAGCTTCTATCTTGTAAGTACACTTGCCTTAGCTCATTGTGTGCTTGAATTGAACTTGTTTACAATTATAAAACATCAAGAAACACATGATCAAAGGTGTTTACGGCCAAGGGATGTTCTTGAGACGAAAACCCTTATAAGTGGGGTTAAATGAAACCTAGTCCCTTCCTAAGCCTTGGATGCTAGTCTTGATCCTTCCTTGAAGTGTTTCGGACCATAAAGATCAAAGAAACCATGTCCCCGTAATAGTTTACGGCCATAAACACATAAGGAAATGGTCCTTAGTCCGTAAACTCTATAGTATGGTGATATTCTGCCCCTAATGACTCCTAAGTCTTGGACTTGATCAATGGATGCTCAATCTTGACTTATAAGACCTCAAAAAACCAAATGGCACTTAGTACCATGAGTTTACGGCTTTAAACTCATGGGGAAATGAACTTGGGCCATAAAATCCATAAGGTGTGGTCCTTGGGCCATAAAATCCAATGCCATGCCATACAACCTTTAGATGCAACCCTTTGGTACCTATAACACTTGAATCAAAGTGTTTCCATGTCTTAGGGTGTCTTAACTTGGTTAGTTAGTTGTTAAATGACTAATTATATACATATATGTTTTATTATATGTTAATTAGGATCATTGTGTATGTTCAAGTCCTCACTTGACACTTAGCATCCTTTACCAATCCTACTATCGCATCACTCATTTCAAGTGAGTTCATACCCCTTAAACAACCCTTTTAAATGCCTTTGCATGCTTTTAAATGCTTTTATGGGGGCAGGGGGAATACAAGTTGAATATCATAGTTATTATATCAATCACATGTGAATAATAACTATCAAACAGATGGATTTACTATACTTTCAAACCGTTTTATCAAACAAACTACTTTTAAATCATTTTATAAAACGACATCAAGTCATGATTATTTATTGTTTCAAACCTTTTAAATGTATTACAAAACGTCTTTACCACTTATGTATTCTTAAAAACCATATCTACACATATGTAGTAAGTATACATATATATATATATATATATATATATATATATATATATATATATATATATATATATTGATAAGATAGCTGTGACTTCAGCTCCTACACTTTGTGTAGCAAAGGTGTATAAACCTACATGGACACTTCAAACTACATTACTAGTAAACTATAATAGGTATAGTTTAGGAGATACTACTTACTATTCCTAGTACAATTGGAACATACAAGAGTCAGTTCATTCATGAGTCTATACAAATGTACTACATACTATACGAAGAGATACTATTACATACTATATGAAGAGATACTATTACATACAATATGATGAGATACTATTACATACTATATGAATAGGTATTATAATATACGTAGGGGACTAACAATTCTACACCCGGCTGTTAGCTACAAAGGGAAAATGCACATCGACGGATGTCTACGGTTATACTATTCGGCAAGTTACTATGTCGTGTTTATCCTAGTACAAAAGGATACGATTTCAATGATATATTTTGTGACACATTCACATATACGATTTCAATGATTATCTAATTTTCCCTTTTACTTTTATCTTGTGATACATTCACATAAACGATGAGGTAGACTATATTTTGATAATAATAGTTACATGGGGAAAAACCTTCATTCATACGGAGAAGCAAACCTCCACAACTATCGGGTCTTGGTAGAAGACTACATTTTATGCTAGTAGGAAATATGGGATTTCCTAGGGTTTTCATACTTATACGAACTTTTTCATCAAACATTTACAAGTCTCTTCCTTACAGTTTTACAAATCAAAGACACTAAAATACTTATGAATTCACTAGCTTAAATACTGATCTATGCTTTCAAAATAACTTGATTTCTCAAGTATCAGTAGACAGGTACCGATGTGAGGTTTTTGAGAAGATGGAGCACAGACAAGACTCATCTTTTATTTTGAATATTTCATTTTTGGTGTCTATTACATTACAAAGAACACAAATGTATTAAAATTATATATTTAATGCAATGGATGATGTTTGTTTACTTGTTTACTATTACTGTGTTGTGATACTATACATGACCTCCGCCCCAGAACGTTTCCGCCATTCTCAGTTTTGGGGTGTGACAGGTTGTGTGTAAAGATATATGGGAGATAACACCCCACCCGTGGTTGCTAGCTACAACCTAACGTTTTATGGGTGACAAACTTGATATTTTTCAACCTAGAGAGTTGTGTATAAATCTATGCAGGTTGATACCCCCACTCGTGGTTGGTAGCTACAACCCAACATTTTTCAGGTCACAAAGTTGCCCAATTTATTCTACACTGACGTCGATGAAACATGCGAAAATCTATTAGTGAGGTGCAACACTTATAACACCATTCTGAGGTAGTGACGTCATGTTCGCAGCGGTTACAGACTCATGGTAGGACAATTTTAGAAGCATTTTACTTTGTCAATATACAAGTATGAATGTTAAGTATAAGTTTCCCAAACACTTATACTGTAGGTACAAGAAACTTGTAGGTATACTACTTGTTCATTCAGTACACAAGTATACCTAGCACACATACTCGTATAGAATTAAAATAAAATTTATACGTAGCGATTTATACCGGTATCAAATTGAAATAAGATTTATATGTAGCGATTTATACTCGTATATAATTGAAATAAGATTTATACATAGTGGTTTTTACACGTACAGAATTGAAATAAAATATATACATAGTAACCTTCATTTGCATGGGACTAAAAACACTTATATGCATAATATATGAAACTTATAGGTATACTATATATATATATATATATATATATATATATATATATATACACACACACACACACACACACACACTATATGTTAGAGCAAGTATAAGTCATAATGATATTTTCAAACTATGTTATGTACTTTTCCAACTTGGGAAAAAGTACTATTTTTACTCAAAGTCAAAACTTGTGAACTCACCAACTTTATGTTGACGTATTTTCAAAATGCATGTGTTTTCAAGAACTTTATAAGATGGACTAATATAACTTTCTATTATCAATAAAGGTATGTAGTTTATAAAATTCTTTAGTACTGTTCAATGTATCTTTAATAATCATGATACAAGAAATGACTTTACACCGCTTGATGTTTCTGCCACCGGCTGGGGGTGTGATACATTGGTATCAGAGCTATTGACTATAGTGAACTAGTACTTTCTCAGGAAAGCACAAATATAGTTTAGGGTTTACTCTATTAGGTTTTGGTATAGGTATATCTCTTAACCTACAATAAAAAGTATTATGAATTATCTATTGAAATAATACTTATGGTAGCAGTGACAGGATAGACACGTCACTTTGGGTTGTTGGATTTCAAAACGAGTATATGATAAAATGATCCTGCTCTTTCGACTGTCCTCGTTGGACGGTGCCTTATCAGATAGACCTGAAGTAGCAAACAATAATTAATAAAGTGTGACTACAACAAATAA
Organism: Lactuca saligna; assembly: GCF_052625555.1. Taxonomy (NCBI): domain Eukaryota; kingdom Viridiplantae; phylum Streptophyta; class Magnoliopsida; order Asterales; family Asteraceae; genus Lactuca; species Lactuca saligna. The sequence continues at coordinate 290,091,244 of NC_136421.1, forward strand.
TAAATATAGATACATATATAAAGACTCAAACCCTCGATAAGAATACACCTATAAACCCGAAATGCTTTTGATCTCAAGGATTTAGATCAAATATTCCAACTAAAGTTTATATGTGCGTAGATCCTACCACAACTACGTATAGGTGTGCAACTACATTTTATTATGATCAGATCATATGGACTATTCAAATTCGAAGTAATATTTGATAGACTAAACACTTGGTGATTGAAATTTGGAATTCGACATGCCTCAGTCTCGAGAATGGATAATCTTAGAGGATACATATGAAGAAAAAGAGACTTCATCCCCTCTTTTGGTATATGATCCTTACTACCCTATGAATCCAACTATCTTCCATCTAATACCCTCCGACGATGGGGTACCTTTAGCTTCCAACGAATTTGAGGAAAGCGAACCAATGGAAGAAAGCGAGCATATGGAAGAAATAGAATCAACTGCATCTTCGTTACCACCAATGAATACCCTTTATCATTAGTTTCTAGGATGAGCTAAAATGAAACGCAAGACTTGTAAACCCATACCAAAATGTATAAGGATTAAGAAGAATCCAAAGGGGACATCTTCGGATACCCATAGAGTTCAATATGAACCTGCAAGGATAACACAAATGGTTGACAAGTAGGTACCAGAAGAAAGAACTGCTAAAAAGTATGAGATTGTCAATCATCCCGACCATATCCATCACCTTCTTCCGAAGTTGACAATTTGTCTCAACTATTTGGGAAAAGTCTGAGAATAGAAAACAAAATGGAAATTGTCGAAGGGAAGAGTACTCATCTCTCAGGATGGATGCGAAGGCTAGAAGGACAGAGAACGGGAAATCAAGCGGCAATGACAGATGTCCATCATCACATTAATTTTTCTCATAACGATATGATTACTCATGATGCAAGGATTGCAGAATTAGAGCTCTACAATCAAACCTCGAGAAATGAGGAACAGACTGGAGAGTTGGAGCACAGGAATCAAGTGCTTGAGGAACAAATGAATCTTTTCACTAATAGACTAGGTCATTACCTGTAATACTGGTAGATAGAGTAGAACTAATGATTGAGTAAGATAGGAAATGAAAAATCAAACTACTAAGATGATGGGGAAAAGTTTCTAGCAAGGGTGTAGTAGACCCTGCAAATTTTGTTTTAGAAACGTTTCGCATTTAAACCTATGATAAACTGGTGTAACCAATGGAAATAACTATAAAGCATATATTACAGTAATCATGTGCCAAATAGTGTCGTCCACTATGATCTATACCTAGAAGAAAAATTGATGTCATTGACACTCATACTTTAATGACTAATACTTCATAAAACTCATAATATTCTTACTATCTATAATAGGAACTAAATAAAAATGCCTAGAAGAAGTAGTCCTTGACTGAACCTTAACCAACGATCAAACCACAAAAACAACAACCACAACCAACACCACCAGAAATAAACCACTCAATAAGTTCGGCAAAACTTGAAGAAATTATAGCTTAGAGAATCGCTACAACTTTAGCTAATGTCACAATAGGAGGAGTTACAAATGAAGGCAATCTAGGGACCGCCAGAATGTGTACGTACAAAGTCTTTATGAATAGCAAACCAAAGAGCTTCCATGGAACTGAAGGAGTTGTTAATTTGACCAAGTGGATTGAAAAGACAGAATCTTTCTTTTAAATAAGCTTTTGTCCCGATGATTGTAAAATACGAGTTGCAGCATGTACTTTCGCTGAAGCGGTATTAACATGGTGGAACAGCCATGTAAATATAATGGGAATTAATGCTGAAAATTATATGAAATGGGAGGAGTTCAAGATGATGCTAGTAAAGAGTATTTTTCTAGAGAGGAAGTACAAAATCTAGAACAAGAACTATGGAACCTAACAATAAAGGGTTAATAAATAAATGCTTATACTGCAAAATTCAATGACCCTGCAGTGATGTGTCCAAAACTGGTAACCCTTGAATACAAGAAAATTGAGAGATACATTTGGGGTATAGCACCATAAATCCAAGGGATGGTTATCTCTTCAAAACCTACAAAATATGATAGTAGAAAGCGAATAGCTCATCCGCTAATCAACATAGAGATTCAAAGGTGATCCATGGTAGAAAAAGTTGAGCCTCCCGAATCTAGAGTATTCAAGCATAAGTTTAATGAGAAGAATCCCAGACAATCATCTAAGAAGAGAGAAGAAGTGACAACTGTTTATTCCGCTACAACAACAACAACAGCACTCACGACACCAAAGCAATATGAAGGAGGTCATCCATGGTGTAATCGATGCAACCATAATGACTTAGGTGACTGTTTTGTTTACACGAAGTGTAAAAAGAAGAGGCACACTGCCAATTACAGCAAGAGCACGACACTTGCAATGGTAAATCAGGGAACAAATACTGGAACAAACATTGGTAGAGGAAGAACTTGTTACGAGTGTGGAGAAGTTGACACTTTTGAAGGGAGTGTCCAAAATGCAGGAAGCAGGTAGGTAATGCTTGTGGCAGTGCATTCGTAATCGGAATCATGGAAGCTATCCATGACCAGTCGAAATGGGTCAAAAACAATCACATATGATTATAATATAATAAACTTACTTTGTCTTTCATGGAAAATTATAATACAATTATGATCTTTCCTACATAACTTATGGTAAAAATCAAAGTGCATGGCTATACGATTCAAAAAATATATAGAACGTCTAAATCGGACTTCGTATGAAGAAGTTATGATAAACTCTAACACTATAAATGTCTATAATAAGAAAAATTTCAAAATAGATTTATAATTAGGTATTGGAGTCTAAAAGAAAGTTGTAGTACTCAGAAATACCTATGTGTGGATATAAAGAACGTAAAAAACAGAGCTCGTATGAAAAAGTTACGATCTTCGGAAGATGTAGCTGTCTGAGAGCATGAAACGTGGCACAAACCCTAATCTTTTAGGAATCACGATGTGAGCATGTATTCTCCCGACGTTAGGAATCAAACTGACACTTTTCAAGGCTAGAATGTAGATAGAAAGTCTATGGAGTGTTATGTTTAATGCTCACGACGTGAGCATAGATTCTCACGACGTATAGATTTATGTAGGTTAACACCCTACCTGTGTGAGTGAGGAAGTTGCGTGTATAGATTTATGTTGGATAACACCCCACCCTGGTTGCTAGCTACAACCCAACATTTTATGGGTGACGAACTTGCCTATTTTTCCATTGAGGAAGTTGTGTATAAATCTATGCGGGTTGGCACCCCTACTCGTGCTTGCTAGCTACAACCAACGTCTTTTTCGTTTGACACACTTGCCCAATTTATTCTACTCCGACATCGATGAAACGAGTGGAAATCTATTGTTAAGGTGCAACACTTATAGCACCATTCAGAGGTAGTGGCATCGTATTAACATCGATTACAGACTTATGGTAGCACAATTTTAGAAGCATAATACTTTGTCCATATACAAGTATGAATGTGAAGTGTAAGTTTCCCAAACACTTATACTCTAGGTACACTACTTGTTCATTAAGTAGACAATTATACCTAGCACACATACTCATATAGATTTGAAATAAGATTTATACGTAGCGGTTTATAGTCATATAGAATTGGAATAAGATTTAAACATAACGATTTATACTCATATAGAATTAAAATAATATATATATATATATATATATATATATATATATATATATATATATATATATTGGTTTTTACTCATATAGAATTTAAATAAGATTTATAATTGGCTACCTTCGTTTATATGGGATTATCTTCAAGTACTGGAACTTCTGCGGTTGTTACTTCCAAAGGAACTGGTCTTTCCTCCTTAACTGAAGAGGTGGAAGTATTAAATGATGTTCCTTTAGACAAGATAGGTCCAGATACTGTGACATGTTGTTTCTGTGTGCCGGAGACACCAAGATTTCTGAAAAGTGAACTGTCTATGCTCGATAAAAAAAATCATCATAGTTGACTGCAACTATGTTTAAAGGACCCGAGGATGTGGGGATATAACTTTCCATGATGTACTTGGTTTTGGTGGAAGGAGTAGTGTTGCGGACGTAATATTCATCAAACTTAACATCAAAACTTTCGACTATTAGTCTGGTACGTCTCAAAAGAAGAATGTATGAGACTTTATTGGTAGAGTAACTCAGGAATATGCCTTCATCAGAGTTTGGTACATATTTGTTAAGATGATCCTTGTTGTTAATCATAAAACATCTACAGCCAAAAAATATGAAAGAATTAGACATTGGGTTTCTGGTTGTTGAGACCTTTGTAGGGAGTCTTGTTGAGGTGTTTGCGAATGATGCTTCTATTTTGAACAAAGCATGTAGTTGCCACTGCTTCCGCACAGAAGTAGATAGGAAGGTTGGCAAAGTTCAACATCGATCTAGCTGCTTCAACCAAATGTGCGATTTCTTCGCTCTACTACTCCGTTTTGTTATGGGGTGTAGGGTGTCGAGAAGTTGTGATTGATGCCCTTTGAGACCAAGAAGCTATTTAATAGTTGATTAGTGAATTTAGTCTTGTTGTCACTTTTTATCCTTCTAACAGGAAGCTTCATTTGGAGCTTTATTTCTTTGATGAAGTTGATCATGATCTGTGGTGTGTCTGATTTGAGTCTCAAGAAGAAGACCCAGTAAAGCGAGTAAAGTCATCAACTATAACCAGAATGTATTTCTTGTCCTAAACACTGGCTACGGTAGATGTAACGCAGATCTTGATGTGAAGAAGCTCCAGAGGTTCAACAATTTAAGAGTTAATAATCAGATGGTGGCTACCCTTAGTCTGTTTGCCACATTCGTAGGCCGAGCATAAAGTATCATTGCTATACTTGAGAGTTGGTAGTCCACGAACCAACTCTTCGGTGACCAGGTTATTGATGTATCTGAAGTTAAGGTGAGCTAGTTTGTGGTGTCACAACCAACTTACTTCAGACATTGCTTTCGAGATAAAGCAAAGTTGTTGTTTCCTGATGATTAGAGAAAAATACAATGGGTACATTGTCCCTTCTGCCTCAGATTTTATGAGGCATGTGCTCCAGTCACTCGTCATTATGTAACAATACTCATTATCAAATTCGACCCGATGGCCTGCTATACATAGTTTCCCAATACTTATCAAATTGTGCTTGAGTCCCTCTACGTAAGGAACACGTTGAATTCATAATCTCCCCGTAGTTAATACTTCATATCCCTTGATAGATCCATTTGGGTTCTTCCCAAAGGTGACGTGTCCGCCACCACTGATTGGCCTGAAGTCTCGAAGGTATTCTAACCTTCCTGTCATGTGCAAGGAACATGCACTATCGATTAACCATTCTTCTTCCTGTTCATCCTTGCACATTGCATACACAACCAGTTGGTTAGTTTTGGCACCCAATCAAGTTTGGAGCACTGGGTAACAATGGGACGCTTTCTTGATAGATGCATGCACGTAGGTCTTAGGAGCAGGTTTCTTTTCAGATATTAAACCTAGTCTAGGGTATTTCACAACTTTTGGAGTGTTAAAGGATTTAACGGTACGTGACTTTTCTATTGGGTAAAATCCAAAAGAAAGTTTTTTCTCATTTATCCAGACCCTATATTTGGTCATCGGTTTGAAGGATTTAACTTTTTTTTTCTGATCAGTCCTTGAGGTATGTTTTATTGGATTGGTCTTGGGACTTGAAAAAGTTTGTTTTGCAGGAGTGGCTTTGGTACTTGAAATTTTTTATTTTGTTGTAGCGGTCTTAGGACTTGAAAGTGACGTAACATGTTGGAGTGGCCTTGGGACTTTTTGACCGACTGAGGTGATTTAGATAGTTTTGGTGCTGGCAAAATACCCTTCCAATTTAGATTTATTGAGGTATTTTGTGAAAGTGGCCTAACTTGTTTTTGACCTTTTGCAAGATTGTTTCAAAAATATTTTGTCACAGTGCTTTACTTTTTGTTTGATCCCTCGACTGCAATGTGATTTTGAAAGTTTTTCGCAGTCGTGGGTTTCCAAAATTCTTTTTGTTTGGCATTTCAACTTAATTTTTGAAATTCTTGTTTTTGACCTCGGTATCCTGATTTTCACTTCGGGATATGATTTCTCTTTTAAGAGACAACTTTTCTTGGGATTTTGGTGATACGACATCAGAAACATTTAATTGCGGTTTTTTTGAGATTCATTGATTGAGATGAAAATCGAGGACTTGAGTCATCAGAACTAGAAGACTCATGATTTTGATAACATTGGCCAAATTCAAAATTGTTAATTGGCAATTCATGTAAGATTGGTTGGAGTGTAGTTGTGGACTTGACTTAAGAGTGCAGTGGCGAAGATTGGAGTACCGCAGAGTAAGTCAAAGGTGACTTTTGAACAGGACATGTCTTGGAGGATAATGCTAGACAGTATGCAGTTAGTTCAGGTCCTTCTAAGACAATTTCTTTATCCATAATGGAACTTGATCGAGAACTCGGACTAACTATGCCAATGACGGGTATGGATTTATCTAAATTGCCAGAGGATTCAAGAAGAAATTCCTCAATGACATAGTTGTTGCTAAGTTCACGAAGTCTACGGAAGTGACACTGGATGTCTTCGGGATATGCCTTAGTGTTGACAGTAAATTGAAAAGGTCTATCTGGTGGGACATAAGAACGTTCTGCATTGAATCGGGGAGAGGAAGTCTCATCGGTTGAGAACCCATTGGACCATCTCCAATTATAAGTGTTGCTACGGTCCCATTGTTAACAAGATTCTCAATAGCTTCACTTTCATTAAGAGTTTTTCAATTAAAAGATTTAAATGTATAATCTCTTTTCAGGCAAGATCTCGTTGATTTAAAGTAATATCTATCTGAGTTTCACTTAACATCCAAGCATCTTTTTCTAATAATAAGCCATTTTCTAGCATGGAAACCTTAAGCCCTTTGTCTTCTAGTCTTCCTCTCACATGGTACATCTCTTGAGAAGCTATGTTCTTTTCATATAAGGCTTTGTTGTAGTCTGAAAGGATGGAAGCATAAGTTTCATTAAGTGTTTCCAATTATGGTTCACAATCATGCATGTTGTAATTATTAGATTAAATCATAATTTTTACGTGTTCAACAATGCTTAGAGTTCCATCTTTTTCCATGTAGCAATAGTTCTTCTACATGATTTTTGATCCATCTTCTTTACTAGTTACCACCATGCAAATTTTCCCTTTGTTGCGGTAGTTGTCAGCTTCTTCTTCTTCATCAACCGAGGACTAAACTTGGTGATCACTTTTCACTTGAGCAACATAAGCTCTTGTTTTTTCTTTTTCGTCCATTTCTTGAGCCATTCGGAGATAAAATGCCGTGTCTTTCACCACATTTTCTTTGCACTCTTTGGCAAAGTGGTTTTCCTTGTGACACTTATGGCAAATAACGACTCCATCTTTGTCTTCAGTAGTGGAACCGGAGTCTAAAGATTTGTTGTTCTTCGGTGGCTCCTTTGCAGAACTGTTTTGCAGTTGTGTATGATGATGAGGGTTACTAGGATATCGTGGATAGTTATTATGCGCGTTGAAGTTGTGATTGAAAGGTGGTTTGGTGAATTGTTGGTTTTTGTGAAAGGATGGTGGTGGGAGTTTATTGAATTGTTGATGGACCAAGGCAATGGCATTTTCAAACTCTTGCTCATCATCTAGTTCTGCATTGGCTTCGTATGACCTGGGGGGGGGGTTGTCATATGTGTGTTGGTATGATGATTTTGCGGTATATGGGTACTAAGGAGGTTTAGACTACGGGGTTTGACCCATCAAAGCAAGTGGTCCTCCCAAGTTTGCATAGTCTTTTAATATGGCTTATTCTTGTGCTTTTAATTCACTGTAGAATTTGAACAGTGAAAGAGTGTGGATCTTTCTATCTCCTTGGATTATCATCTTTGTTGTGATCCAATGTCCACCCAAACATTCAGGAATTATAGATTTGTCTCGTGATTTCTTCGAACCATACCAGCACTTGATAGATTTGTGATGAAGAGGTTGAACCTTTTGAACAAATCTTTAAGACTTTCATCGGGAAGACCTTTAAAGTTGTTGAACTTATTGAATGTAGTGGTGAGTTTCTCGTTTTGAGCTTGTTTAGACCCTTGATAAAGATTTTTTTAGCACATCCCAGTTATCATTGGCAGATTTGCAGTTGATTATGATGTCGAAGTTGTCTGGAGCAAGACCACACAAGATTTCATAGAAGGCTATGGCATCTTTTTTAATTTTGTCAATATCTTCATTTGTTAGTCGATTCATGGCTGCCTGACCCCTCCTAGTCGTGCTTAAGCACCATCTGCTTGAGTAAGAGCAAGAACCGGGACATGAGGTCCTTCTTCCACAGACCTCCATACATCTCTAATGAGCCCTTAAGATACATTCCCATTCTTTGAGACCAATGGTGGTATTCACTTGCAACAAGTATTTGAGCTCTGTTAGAGCCTCCAACATTGTTGGAAACATTCAATGGTAAAGCTTGTGTCGTATTTCTTTTTTGTTTTTTTTAAGAATGAGCTTCAATGGTATAGAAGGCTTTCTAAAATTAGAGTTTTGTTTAAAAAGCAACAACTTTGGCTATGATACTAATGGTTGAGAGAAAAACATTGAATAACACTTTAACAAACGTTAGTACAAGATAATAAGTTGCAGAATAAGTTAATCTCAAGGATCTTGTTAACTCAACAATAATAAATTAGAAATTTAAGATTATTAGATGCAGAAATGTAAAGGAAATATAAATGACAACAAGTTATACCAAGTAGACATCAAGTTGATTCATAACAAGGTTTGCATTCAAATACAAGTTAGTAAATGCGAACAAGTTATTGTGAAGAGGGACTTAGTTTATCGAAAGATAATAGATAGAGATGAATGATCTTTATATTTCAATAATAATTCAGAAAGATCGTGAAGGTGTATTTGATACATGAAGAGGGAGTCTTTATTTATAGAGTCCCAAAAAGTTACATTAGAAATAAACAAATACTATTCTACTGACTTCAGTGACCATGCAAGATTTACTAGACAAAACAAAGTTTACACGCTAAGTCAGTAGAGTAACATGCAAGTCTTAATTCATCATTAATTTATGCGGTAGTTGTTGTGGTTGTGGTTGTGGTTGGAGTTCACAAAAGATCTTCTTTAACTTCGGTAGTCAACTATTTCTACAGTAGCACCAATAATCCAGATTGTGGTTCCTTTAGCTAAAAGAGGGTCACTTTTTGTAACAACAATAATCATGCAAACCTGTATGACACCCTCGTTCTTATTTATGATCTCACATTGATACGCCGGTTAACCACATACACTCCATCAACAATCACAAACTTAAGTTATCTCATCGTTTTTATTTTATAGTCATAGCTTACCCCACGTGCTCCACTGATGACTTATATACAAATGATGTACATTTTCATGGATTAGCACATAAGTTCACATTTTGCTAAGTAGCAAGAGAAAGGTTTTACCTTACGTTCTAGTACTTTATGTTATACTTTTACTGAGATTTACATCTTATTAGAACCCTTTCAGCTAATGAAAATTCACCACAAAAAGAAGCGGTGAGTGAAAAGGACACTTATTCATCGGTCATTTTACAGGTCGTTTCCTTATACCTATCTTATAGTGTAGCTTCATGAATAAGGCTTACTCTTGATTTCATTGGCGACTTACTATTGGTTTACAAATATTACTATGCACTCTTATAAATATATGAAATGGTGTATTTTAAACTTTTTAAGAATACAAGTTTAAATCTTATTAACTTAATTAGTATTTAGTTAATTAATATTTAAACCTTTTAAGATTTAGGAATTAATTAAATATTAATTAATTATATTAAATAATTTTGGAATTAAAAATTATCTTAATGAAACTTCTAACTAAATATATGAAGTCCTTTTCTTCTTCCTTAATTTTCGAAATTAGGGTTTATCTAATTACCTAGTATAAATGTTCTGATTTTAAGCAATTAATATAATCAATAAAACTAGTAATTATCCTACAATTCATAAAAGGCAAGAAAACATTGAAATCCTACTGGAGGCCCGACCACACCACGCCGTGGTGCGATTAGCAAATTATATTTTGGTTTCTTCAAGTTTGATTCTAGATTCATATATGCATATATAATAGAAAATCTTAGGCTCTGATACCACTACTGAGTTTTCTAGGTTACAATAAAACATAAAACAACAAATCAGAAATCACAAAACTAATTGTGGACACATGCAATCTAGAGATCTATAACATTTTCTCATTATAGAAACATATTATGAAACAATCGATCTAACCTACTTATTTACAATAATAAATAAGATTAGAAAACATGCCTTTTGCTATAATCGAATATAGCATACCTTGGATCTTCAATTCTTCCTTGGAAAGCAAGCTCCAATAATGTGAATGCATCTAATGGCTCACAACCAAAACCATTGAAAACTAGGATCGAAAAGCAAAGAGGAGGGAAGAGAGAAAAATCCAATTTCATCCTTTTGAAGCTAGGATTGGATTTTGTGAGGCTAATGGTCCCTATTTATAGCTGAAGGATCTCTAGGATATTATCTAATTTAAATAATTAATTATTAAGATTTAATCTATTAAATGCGGTTATCCTTATCAGCTATCAAAGAGGTTACAAGAACATTTATAGAACCCTCAAAACCGTCCAAGCCTAGGAGTGTTTAAGAATTATTTTCCTTACTCAAATATAAACAATTATAAGTCAACAATTACAACTTTAGTCAATTCTAATTAATCCAAATTAATTCACATTAATTCTACATTAATTCTAAACAATTTCTAATTAATTTATTAATCATATAATAAATTAAAAATAATCATTTTCTCATCCTCCTAAAATCATTTCTAGCTATTTCTAGTTATGAGGAGCAACCCAAATAGGACTTTACTCTTATTCCATAAAGTTATTCCAATTTAGTTATGACCTTAGACACATAATCCAATAAGTTTTTGGATTAACCCGAATGGTAGTTCTCAGGGAAAGGTCATCGTATGAGTCGCTTTATGCCATTGAGCTTAATTTGGAGTGTTTGTATGTCACTATGGTGACCAACCAAATGATGGGTCTATAATTTCGTCACTTCTTGTGATTGGGGAAATATGTATTATTGTCAATTGTGTGGCTAGCCCAATTAAAGGTGACCCTTATGGACATCAGATTCAACACAATGTTGAGATTCGGAGAGACCTAAGAAGAATTGTATTGAATATAGGCATGCAAAATACGTTTTGTTGTTTATAGATGCATGTAAAATTGTGGTTTTATCAAATGATTTTGATAATGATTTGTGTACATGTAGCTCACTAGACGATGATTGTCTTATGTATTTGTTTAAATGTCATGTATTCCGAGTATCGGGATACAACGTAGAGAGTTGAATTGGGATTAATAGCAGATAGTCAATGTATACATACCAGTCATTGTTTCCTTGTCGCAACTCGTAAGCAACCTTGCAACTTTATTATGTTTTATGGTATCGGGTCTAATACTCAATGGAAATCTTTAAAATTTTATTTGCAAATGAAATGAGAAAATTTTGGGACCACATTTGATAAATGGTACCCATTGAGATAATTTGTTTTATAAACCATAGTATTTGTATAAGTAAAAGATTGGATGTTACGGACTTGCTTTGATGGGAATACCATTAATATCCGAGATACTTCAATTTAAGGTTGGTGAAACATTAATTCTTATGAATCATGATGATGTAAGATATTGACAAGAATTAATTAGCATGTCTAATAAGCATCGACGGGACCAACAAAGGATTAACCATGCAATCTCCATAATCCAATATTATATCGTGTTTCTCTTCGTTTAAATTTTTTTGTTTTTTCAATAGCTTCCCCTAATTCTCACCGCAGCATTAACAAAATATTGTTTAACCCTTTGGATCTGATAACATCCTTAGATACGAGGATTCCCCTTAGAACCTTCCTCTACTGTTATTTGATTGTAATCACTCTTATGAACTCTTGCAACGAAGCGAATGAAACCAAACCTATTAAGCAAATATTGATCTTCTTTTTGCTACGTATATGTCCACAACATTTAATCTATATTAGTGCACAAATCACATATGGCACCATTGCTACAGTTCGGAGGAAAATTAGAACGTAGAGAGCATGAGATATATTTGTACTTCTTCATTTACTAGAAAGAAACTTTCCTACTCCCTGTTGTCTCATCGATCACTCACTTCCAACCTAGTCATGTTAATATTGTTAAGCTGAATAACGACTTGCTATTCTTCCCCCAAATCATCCCTACAGTTATGTTCCTTGTATAATCCACTCACATGAGCATGAAAGAATACCAATCCTACTTCAATAATTCAGAATAACAATATAAAAAAAATAAAAAAACTGATTCTTGCCGATAATATTGAAAATACCAAGATCGTTGGAGAATTCCAAGAATGATATAGACTTCATATTGTGATCTTGGATGTAGACTTCCCAGCTCTCCCCCTCCAGTCTCATGGTAAGAAAATCAAACAATAGCTATGAGTCGCCTCGTATTGCTGATATCAGGAGATAGGAAATCAACGATTTCAAAATTACTATACTAAAGTACATATCATACACATTGAGTAATCTATCTATATTATATGAAACACAAAATATAATTGTTGGGCTCCTTCAAGATATGACAATGACAACGCAACCAGAATTGCTCTAGATGTCTTCTGTTGGCACAAAAATCACATTGAATCTTGTCACTTCACTCCTTATCGTGTTAATTTTATAAGTAGGCCTATAAGGTACCAAATTTTTAATAGATTTAGCCTGGGGCAATTTAATAGGAAAAAAAAAATCGTTTTTTGTAACGATAAAGAAATTCAAATGTATTATTTGCAACAAATATAAAATCCGCAATCAGCGATCTCAGAAACCGTATTAATAAGGATGAATGGCGGGTAGATTTCGATTCACTTTTCATATTAATAAAGCTATCTTAAAAGCTCATTAAATAAATATATATAATGATGGAAAATAATTTGTCACCAATATCTCATGGACCCACCTTATGAATGGCATATTAATGCATGTACCAAACCAGAAGAAAGGAGCTTGTGTAGCTAATGGCTGCATTGGAACATTTATGTATTAATCTGTTGAATAGTACTCTAGAATTCGCACTCTACAAGTACTGCATGATTAAAGAATAATAATTCGTACATAAAAAAGGTCTGAATAAATAAATGGATTGTACATAATTATTTTCTGGTCCAATGCTTATGACGTAAGGTTTACTTTACTACGATTTCTATTTTATACTTTGAATAAACATCCTGATTAATTGATTTTGAGGTAGTAAATTCTATCAAAAATCATTTTGGCCTAGCGGTATCAAAATGTTTGAAAATATGTTTCTATCATAAGGCTTGGTGTGAGGTTCAAGTTGAGTGAGGTTCAAGTTCCCTCATAGAGAAATGAATATTTAGGAGTAGGATTTAAAAGGTAGTGTATTACCCGTTAAAAAAAAGTAAATTATATTTATGTCGACAATCTATCAGGATCAAATGAGTTCAATTTCATTATACCAATGTGTATACAAAGGATGAAGAATCAAGTGAATTAAAAATGTCTTTTTTTTTTGGAAAGAAGGAACTTCCCTAGCAAATGTGTCAGAACGAGGTTACATATTTTAAAAAACGAGGTTACATATGTTAAAAAGACAAAAGAAAATGCTTATAAGTTATCACCTAAAAAAATTAAACAACATGGAATATTCGTACATTACAAATGCAAATTACCCTAAAAAAATAATAATAATAATAAGTTATGGCTTATTAAGGAATAATTATGAAAACATGTCTAACACAGTCCCTCTATATGTTATGAAGGTTCATAAAACCAGTCCGATGTCATTTATATAACACAGTCCCTCTATATATTATTGAAGGTTCATAAAGTTGTATCGGTTACACATGTGAAAGGTTATTTAAACGATGCAATTGTTCTACCTCCTATAAAGACATCCGATAGAAATACGACTGTCGATACCTACCTCTTTCATATACCATTAGTTTGAGATTCTCTGGTTTATTTTTGTTGATGTTGCTATTGTATGAGAACATTCTCATACAAAACCAAGTCAATTTAACCTTAAATTAGTCGAGCAATATTAATTTTATCAATATTTTTTAGAATGGTTAACTCACACCTCCACTTAGGGGTGAGCATTTGGACCGGTGGACTGGACCAGACCGGTGAACCGGACCGTTTTTTTGGACCCCCGGGCCGGTTCTCGGTTCTCAGATTTCTCTCCGGTCCGGTCCGGTTTTTTTCCCGGTTCGGTCCGGTTTTTACCGGGTTTAGAACCGGTTGGACACGAATAAGATTTTTGTGACGTTTTTTAAACACTCATAACTCATTCGTTTTATGTCGGATTGATATGCGGTTTTTCCAACATTTAGTTTACAGTTTGTAGATGAATTTAGACTATAATTTTGTTTATTTTGGTATTATATTCACTGCGTTACAATCCTTTAAAGTAGAGCTATCAAAGCTGAAAAAATTCAGCTTTTCAGCAAGATTTTGTAATCTGTGATGTTTTTTAAACATGCATAACTCATTCCTTTTAAGTCGGATTGACCAGAGATCTTTTCCAACATTTAGTTTACAGTTTGTAGATGAGTTTAGACTATAATTTTGTTTATTTTTGTATCATATTCACTGAGTTACAATCCTTCAAAGTAGAGCTATCAAAGCTGAAAAAATTCAGCTTTTCAGCAAGATTTTGTAAGTTGTGACGTTTTTTAAACACCCATAACTCATTCGTTTTACGTCGGATTGACCTCCGGTTTTTTCCAACATTTAGTTTACAGTTTGTAGATGAATTTAGACTATAATTTTGTTTATTTTGGTATTTTATTCACTGAGTTACAATCCTTCAAAGTAGAGCTATCAAAGCTGAAATATTTCAGCTTTTTAGTATTATTTTATACTATAATTCCGAGTTCGCGTTTAGCACCTGTGGTAGAGTTGTAAGTGAGTATCAGACTAGTTTATCGAAATTGATAGTTGAAGCTTTGTTATGCACCCAAGATTGGGTGATAAAGTCTACAAATCCGATAGTTGACAACGTTGATGACATTTTGAACGATGATGATAAAGTTTTGGGTAAAAAATTACAATCTTTATTCTTTTTTTATACAATTATTACTTTTTATTAAATACTAACAACATTTACATTTGTGTTTATATAGGGAAAAAAATATGGATGATAATGATATGGGGAAGAGGCTAGTGGAAGATTAGATTATTAGTTTATGAAGTTTGTTAGTTTGATTGATTTTAAAGTTTAAACTATGATTTTTGTTGTTACGGTAATACTTTTATATGTTTGTCTTAAAATTGTTTAACTTTTGTTGGTGAACTTGATTTATATGTTAGTTGTTTTTATTTGGAAATTTAATTTTTGCAAATTTCAAGTTAAAATATTATACATCAATGTAGATTAGTTAGGCATGAAATGGAAACATACTAATTTTGTAAGTTATAATATTATACATCAATTTAGATTACATATACTCTATGCAATTAAAGTTGTACCGGTCCAAACAGGTCCAAAAACCGGAAAACCCGGACTTGGACCCGGACACGGACACGGACACGGACACGACTTATCCGGTCCGGTCCATGGTCCACAAAATTCTCCATAACCGGTCCGGTCCAAGAGCCGGTCCGGTACGGGCCGGTCCAAATGCTCACCCCTACCTCCACTAATCTACTCTTGAATTTACACATTTTGTCCAAAGCATGATTTAAAACTTCAACCTTTGGTGGAAAGACACCCTTTCGTCAATTCATGATGATCATTTGGGTTTTATGAAGTTAAAGCATAAATATCAACATCTAAATTGTTAGATAAAAAAACATTATATAGAAACTATCACAACTAGGGATAAAAAATGCTCTGCAATGTTTCCGGTGGGATCACACACTAGCCAACCCCCTAACAATAATCAACAAGTAACTATCTCTATCATATGCGACTCAGTGATGGGCGATGGGCGATTGACGTCAACTTCAACATGTAACACAAATGTATTATGTACTCCTTTCAACGCTGCAAGGTCTAATTGTCACACCCCCAAAACCGATGAACAGCGGAAACGTTCTGGGGTGAAGGACGTCATGTATAGTATCACAACAATGCAAGTAGTAAACAAGCAACAACATCATCCATTGCATTAATAATATAATTTCATACAAGTGTGTTCTGTCAAGTTATATAGACACCAAAAATATACATCAAAAATAAAAAAAGGAGTCTTGAACGAGCTCCGTCTTCTCAAAAGTCCGGCTCCGGTACCTGCTATTGGTGACCTGAGAATACAAGTTATTTTGAAAGAGTTTATCAGCTTTAGAGCTGGTGAGTCCATAAGTATATTAGTGTCTGAGTTTGTATGAAAGCATTTGTAAGATGTTTTGTAAGATGTATTGTGTATGTTTGTAAAGGTTTTGTGTTTGTTTGATCTACTCTAGAAAACCCTATGTTTCCTACTAAAGTAGCCTTCTACCAAGGCATCTAGTGTCTGTGTGTGTATCTCTTGTAAAAGTGTGTATTTTCCCAATTTCGACTATCATTAACCAAAAATATAGTTTCTACATTACCGTGCATCGTGTGAATATCATAAAGTAAAATGTAAAGGGAAAATGTTTTAGTACTGTAACGTAGTTTTAAGTAAACTACTGCTATACTAATTACCTTAAGCCAATTGTATATTTTAAGGTAACATGTGATCGGCCTGTATCTTGCTACCGACTCAATAGTAAAGTGACAATGTAAGATGCCACAAAAATGACGTTTGGCACCCGTAGACTTGCAAGTCCCACTGTAGTGAGGAACAAGGTGTAGGATAGTCAATCCAGTATAGAAATATACACAAACTCATACGCTCCCCAATTAAGGAGATTCTGATACAAAAACAATCATGGCAGGTAGTGCCATGCCTTGCTTAATGGCTCACATAACTGTGTTTATGTATATGTAATGTATATGTGTGCTAGCTGTATTGTGCGTTCTTTCTCTATCTAGCCTGTATGTTTGTTTCTCGTCATAGTATCTATTGTTCGTTTCTCCTCACTCTGTTTCATTTTGATTCTCATCATAGTATGTATTGACTCATGTATGAACTGACTCCTTGTATGTTTCATTGTTCTAGTAATAGTATCTTCCTAAACTACCCCTATGGTAGCTTACTAGTAAAGTATGAACATGTCTGTATGCCCTTGCTACCCAAGGGCATGGATTTGGATGAAAGAAATAACCTTTTATATCTATATACATATACATAATATATAACTAGGATTCAAACGACCTTCGGATAACTAACCTTGATACCCTAAGACCACATCAAACAAGAATAGGAAGTAGGGTAGACTAGTAGTCCTAAGTCCTTTCAATCCTACTTATATAACTATATTTATATTGATACACAGAATATAAGTTTAAAAGAGTTTAAGTAAAAGTATTTGACCATTGAAAGAGTTTGTAAGACAATTTAAGGTAAAACAGTTTGATAAATAATTTGGAAAGTAAGTAAACCATTTGTTTGGTAGTCATTAATTACATGTGATTGATATAATAACTATAATTGTTCAACTAGTATCCCCCCCCCCCCCCCCCGCACCATAAAAGCATTTAAAAACATTTCAAAGGTTATTTTAGGGGTATGAACTCACCTGTAGTGAGTGGTTCTGATGACAAATGTTGCATCTGTTGCTAAGTATCAAGTGGTGACTTCAGTACACATGTGAATCCTATTTAGCATATATTGGCACATATATGAATATAATTAGTGTTATGAAGAACTAATTAACGAATTGGGACCACCTTAGGGACTAGTAAACACTTCTTTTGAAGTGTTACAACCATACATGATTGTACGAAGGGTTAAAAGGCTATACAAGAGAGTGTATGGCCAAAATACACACTATATGTGTGTGTGCGGCCAGGTGTGCTGCCAGCACATGTGTGCGGCCAGGTGTGCGGCCCGGTGTGCTGCCAGAAGTGTGTGCTACCAGAAAACATGGTGTTCTTGGTGAAAGATGTTAGCTTTCCGGATGATACTTGAGAGGATTTTTGAGTCCTAGCTTTGCAAGAGTGTAAGAAATGATCAAAATGACCAAGGATAGTACATATAGGAGGGTGTGTGCAGCTGGAGGTGTGTGTGGTTGGCCTGTGTGCGGCTGGCTGGCCGCACATACCAGTTTTTGGTGTGTTTGGCTCATTTTTCTAATGCTACAACCAAACTAACCCATCCTCCGACACGTATCTCAGTTATACTAAGCTTTAAGCACTCTTTTAGACCCAACACTTCATTATAAAATAGCAAAACGAAGCTAACTTTGATATAAAAGAAGAATGTAAGCTAGAAATTTCGGGTTGTCACACTAATCGATCTCGTGTGCAACGAATTTTGGATAATTTATACCTCACATACACCCCCTTGCACTTCTCTATTCGAGAGTCATAGAATACTTTTATTGCGTATAGTAATGTTTCCGATGTGTGTATTGCTAATTATCTATCGAAGCTTAATAATCAATTTGCTTTCGTAAGGTTTACTTAGGTGCATGATGCCAATGAGTTGGTCAATACACTATGCACATATACAGATTGGGAAATCAAAATTTTATTTCTAATATTGCACGGTTTGATCGTAATGAGAAATCTAAGGGGTTTGGCCTTATAAATCATTATCCTCTTAAAGAGGATGCACTTGTTATTGACAGTGGAATGCATAATATCAGGGAATATTCATTCGCATTAATTGGCTACCTAAAAGATCATGGTCCTTATCTAATATGCAATCTATTTATTGCAACGAAAGCTTTTATGAAGTTAGTGTTGGTGATTTTATCACCAAATATATTTTAATGTAATGGACTTAACAAGTGTTTCAAGAATAATGTTCTAGTTATAATACAAGTTAGGAGGTGTGGGAGTGCACACTTGTATTTACTAAACATTGTTATTACCGAACCCTAATGTACAGTGTCAAGTCGGGGGTCCTGCTCCCCGGTGAGCGGGCGGGGTTCGGGGTTTGGAACAGTACAAGGACTAATTTGTCATTCTTGAAAGATGGAAACTGTTTTGATTTATCCGTTGTTGGATAAGTCAGTAAAAACGGATCTTGGTTTTCGAACACAGATAAGAAACGAAAAACACTTTTCTCTTCATCTTCTCAAAATTAATTCTGATTTTGTGCCTAAAATCAGAATCGCTACATCAGGAATTATCCCAGTTTGGATTTCGTGATACCCAAGGCATATAGGGTCGAAATATCAAACAAGGAAAGTGTTTTACACGATTCCAGTTTGTTATCCAGATTTCTCAATACCTAATTCGAATTTCCCCAACAGTTAGTTTGAAGTATTTAGGAGGATTTTGAGGTCCTACTAAAGTTTGGTTCTGGGCATTCTCATGATGCACTCCATGCTCATGTTGATGTTAAATCTTGGTTCTTGAAGCTCCATGTAACACCCCTCGCTTGGGCCTATTTGAAATCATACATAAAAAATCATTTGTTCACGTTTTCCCAAAACATTCAGAGTTTATATTTGTAGAAGAAAATACTTTGTTCCCAAAATATTAAACTTAATTAAAGTTTGAAAACAAGTAAGGTTGTTAACTATAAAGATATCAAAACCAGATTTAAGTTCATCTTACAAATTGTGGCCTTCTAAGAGTCCAAGCTAATCCTTAACTTAAGCTACGTTCCCCAATCTCAACACACATCAAAAATTAGTAGACAATGAAATGTCTAATGAGTTACCCGATGATCAACTTATTTTGAGTAAGGAATATTCCAGAAGTCGAACTGATCCTCCAAAAATAGTTTAGAGTATTTACTACATATGGTTTAAACCCAACATATCAAGGATTTCAGTAGCTCAAAACTTATAAATAATTTTTTATTTGCAAAAGAAGGAACATTTCATTCAAACAATGTCAAGCGGTCAATAATGTTTTCATGATAAATGAAATGCTATGCATGCATCTATTCCCAACCCCATGTCAATTTCAAAGCCCAACTCACATGTTGATGGTCGGATGTGAAGAACACATCGAGGCAAATTGTCAAATTTCTCCTTAAATCTACAAACAGAGCACTAGGGGCCATCATATCTAGGCCACATGAAGGGTAGCAAATCTCAATTTTTGCATGTAAGGATTATCCGGAAATCTACTCACACCATCAACAATAACAAATGTTTAATTGGGTACCCGGGATCACAAAGTCACATCCATCCTAACTTGATATACATATATGGATGAGTAAAAAAAAATTCAAAGGTTTCGAGCTCTTTGACTTCAATTATCAAAACATTTCAAAATATCATTTCATGAATGCACAATTCATTCACATATCAATCAATGTGTACATAAAGTACTATATAATGAAAATCAAATAAAACTTATCGAATGAAATAAGTAATTAGGGGCATGTGTGTTCCCAGTAAGTCACCGCAACGTCTTGCTTCCTATAGTCACTTCTTCAATGATAAACTTCCTTCAATAACTATGCATAAGAATTATAGTAGATTACTAAAAATAAACAAAATACATCTTTAAGACTTTTATCGTTTAGATCTTCCCCATATGCTTATTTACTTCTTATTAACATAAAGTTTGAGGTCAATCAAAGGTTGTTTTCTAAGCTTTCCATAAAAACTACACTTAGCAGAACACCTGAGCCTATGTTACATTACACTATAGTGTCACACCCCATGCTATTCCTGAAATGGACCCGTGTCACTTATGTATATTGTGGCACGTCCCTGTGGCAATCCTGCTGTACAACCATTTTTTCAAAAGTTTACTAAAAGCTTTTTAAGATGTTTCTAGACCACCAATGGCTACCAAACTTCACTATAAGGTTGTTATGGGCATAATAAGGACTATTTACTTCTAATACACTTAATTGAGTCCGATTTTTCCTTATGACATAATCATTTAATTCATTTTATATATCATATGAGTTTTTAGATTGCTTATATGAGCATCATGAATTCAAATGTCATAAGTACCTCAAATGATCAAATCATCATAAAATATTTATTTAAACTCATTAAACAACTATAAATTCATCATATAACATACCATGGAATTGAATTAGGATTCTATTCATGAGATTCCATTAATGCTAGATGTAATGGAGTTTGCATCAATTGAATCATTTCAAATTCAATCAATGCCCAAATGAATGTTCCAAGTGCAAAACTTCATGCTAAAACACATTCTAAGGATTCTAGGGACTTATTGTAACTATTGAATTACAAAATTTCTTCCATAGTTTCTAAAGTTGCCTTTATTGCCAAACAATCACTAGAACCACTTATAGATACAGAGTTCCTTAATGTTTTACATGTATTTTATCCCCAATGCATCTACTTATGAATATACACATACTTTACATAAATAGATTCCATAAAACAAACGGGAACTCAATATTACACTAATAAATCACAAAATCAAGGCATCAAACCTTGATTCTTTCATTTATTCGAGTTTTTGCATCCTTAAAGGATTGATTGTACCAAAAAGCTACAACAGTTATCATTTAATTATTTAAGAAATGACTTTACAACTCCATAAACATCATATGAGGTTTCTAGATTTTCTTGAAAGATTTCCCCCAAATCATCAAATCCAGCAAATGGATAGTGGATTTGATCTTAGAAATTCTAATTTATACCTTAGAATCATAGTTTTCTTCAAACTTGTGCCAAATGAACCCTAGTATACTTAGAATCGAATCCAGGAGGTGATATTCATAAAAATTTACCATTTACTCCTTGTTCTTCCTCTGTAATTGATCCCAGTTCTTAAATGGAAAGTGACTGTATTCTTAATTTCTGGTTTTACAACACATACCCTCTAGTTACGCATCTTCGGCCAAAATGACCAAATCTTCCAATACGTGTGACTTTACTTTGAGAATGGACATACTAAGTCCCTCTCCATCCTACATGTCACATATGGAGTCCAGAGTCATCCAAGTGGGTTAAAAACCTGTTCAAACCTAACTTTGTCGGTTTTACATTTTTAACCATGAATTTATAATTTATCACTTAACGACACTTAGTCTTCAAAATCTCATTTCTACTAATCCAATGAGTTAACCTTTATTGTTTTAAATTATTTTATTTATTAAATTATTATTATTTTATTACTCATGTATCTCTAACTTATTAAGTTATTTATGTACTAATTGTTATTAATTTATTTCCATAAAACATAAATTTACTCAAAAATTCTAGCCCAAAAACTAGATGCTACAATTATCAACCCTTTACCATGATTTCGTCATTGGAATCACAAGAAAATAATATGTCAAAACATTTCAAGTCAACCCATTTACGTTTTGGTAATATCTTTAAACTCCAAATGTTTTTCCATATCTGAGTTGTTATGGATATGCTCCAAGCTTACTGTCCACACCTTGCGTCAGTATCCATCATTTTTGACTTTTGGTATACTTGAGTTGCCATGTAGCCATAATAATATTCATTTATTTATATTTTAAAAACCTTTTTACATCTTTTTTCCAATTCGTTTTAAAAGTCCACCTCATAACTTATCCTCTGCGTGACTTTTCATTGATGAATATTTGTTTCATCCCACAATCTTGCTAAATGCTCCATTCATAATTAATGCTCTTATAACCTTGATCTAAAACCCCTTCCATATGAGTTTTGTAATAGATAAGAGTTTTTCAAATGTCTCAATTCAAGCTTTTTGAATATACATCCTATATTTCGATACTTTTAGCCCATAAACTAGATATGAATTTCAAACTGATTTCCTTCAGAAAAACAACTAGAGTTATTCTCTTTGCATATAATGGTTATAGAATCTAGATAGAGACTACCAGTTCCTGATGGCTCCTTTTTCACCCCAAGTTCCTAAAGAAAACTTATATATATATATATATATATATATATATATATATATATATATATATATATATATATATATATATATATATATATATATATATATATATATATATATATATATATATATTACTATAATACCCTTAAATTATTTATTTAATGATTTATTATTTCCTCAATTCTTATTGGTGCATTCAGTCACACAATAGTTGTCAAAAACATTTAAACCTAGTTCTATATATATATATATATATATATATATATATATATATATATATATATATATATATATATATATATATATATATATATATATATATATATATATATATATATATATATATATATACACGTTTTAAGTTTTTAATCTTTGTAAAAGTGAATGCAATGCCACTCAACCACTTCATTACTTTCCGCCGATATACCTTGCTTATCTATTGTGAATCTTATCAAGGTTAATCGCATAACTCATAATATTGTGTTATTTCTTTGAAATCTAGGTAACTCCTAGTTCTTTTTTTATTCATGTCATATGAACTCCTCATTTTAATTGTATAAAGTATAAATATTTAACTTGGTAATCAGATATCATAAATCTTTAATTTATGAATTATTCTAATGATTTTTTTATTATATTTAATTAATTTATTAATTAAAATATAAATATTAAAATCATTGATTGTTTTAAATAATTAATTAAAATGTTTAATAATTAGTTTCTATACCTTATTATAAAATTTTAAAATATACCCTTATAAATATTAAATGTGTAATATTGTATGTATAACGTGAGTCCGTCTCACGAAGCCATGCAAGAAAGAGGGTATAAGAAAATGACTTATAAAAATCGGTGAATGAGTGTCATTTTCACCCGTGGCTCTCCTATGTGGTAGGGGTTCGTTAGCTGAATGGTTTCGATAGGACATAAACTCATTAAAAGTATAATGATATAAATTAATTGAAGTTTCTTTAAAATCTCACTCTAGTTACTTTAGGATAATATGAAAATGTATGCTAATCCATGAAAATGCACATCAATCTTTATAAGTCGTGAGTGGAGCGTGTGTAGTTAAACAACACACTAATTTGGGACTATAAAGTTGTTATGATGGCACAATTCGAAAATTATCATTAATTGATGGAGTGTGTGTAGTTTGCCAACACATCAATTTGAGATGATAAAATACTTCGAGGTTGTCAATCGGGTTTGTATGGGTATTGAAATCCTATTGTGATCATAAGTATCTTAGTCACAAATTAAAGAGCACAATATGAGATTAAACATGCCATTGATAAGATTCAATGAATCTTAAATGATCTAAGAATTTCATACACATTGAAATTAGTAAAATGCGTTACCTACCTTAAATAAAATCATGATTAGATTACGACATCCCTTTTCTTAATTCCAGATTGGATTATTGGATCCTAGCCTTGAATAATAATTGGGTTAAAATATTAAGGATTGAATTAACTAATTAAAATCTTGTCTCTTTTCAGATGTCTTCAACTGGTGAGCTTCCTCTTCCTCCTCTTCCTACTTCAAACTACAACTCCACTCTACTATCAACTCTCACTAAGGACAAACTTGTCGGTCAAGCTACATGGACTGGATGAGAAATATGAAGATGATGCTTCTCTATGAGAACAAATAGTATTTTATCACAGCTCCAATTCCAGAAATCAACAAAGAAACTGCCACTCCTGAGGAGATTGTTGATTCTGATTAACACGTGGATGATGCCACCAAGGTCTCTTGCATTATGATTGCAATTATGACACATCAGCTCCAAAATTCTTATGAGGATTATTGGCCATATGAGTTTAACATGGCCTTGTATTAAATGTTTCATAAAAAGGTGAGACAAGAACGTCATGAAGTGGTCAAATCCCTAATTGTGTGCATATTGAAAGAAGGGGAATTTGTGTAATCTCATGTGCATAAAATGCAAAGGCACGTGGAAAGATTAGAAAGCTCAACATGAACTTTTATAAGGACCTTGCCATTACCATGGTCCTCAACTCTCTCCCTAGTAGTTATGATCAGTTCATATTGACCTATCATTTGAACAACACTGAGACCACATTGATTGAGCTTCACCATCTATTGCAAATGGTTGAAGCAGGAATGACGAAGTTTCATTCCAACAACTTTGCAACCACTCCTGTCATGGATTTCCAACAAAGCATAGGGAAGAAGAGAAAGGCCCCTTCCTAATCCAAATGGAAAGAGAAGCCTCACCATAAAGAGTCTAGTGGATCCAAAGCAAAGCCTATATGGGTCGAAATGTAGTTAGTGAGAAGTCGAAACCCTTTTAGTCTGTAAGGGTGCAAAATCAGAATGATTTCAACTCTATATGTATTTACAAGGCACACGTCAAATTCGAACTAGACCATTTAGTCCATGTACTTTTTGGTGTATGTAATACGCTATAAATAGGGTAAGTATTAGGGTCGAGAGTAACTTTTGTGCTCTCAAGTTTGTAAAACACTTTCAACTCTTGTACTCTTTTACAAACATAATATTAGCCAGTCATATCTTATTTACTTGATTTGTACATTCTGTTTTCTGTAATTGATTTCGTATTCATTACTCAGTTCTAATACACATCAGTTGGTATCAGAGTAGGATCCATTCAATTTGTTTCATGCTTCTCACATTTTTCATATTTTTTGAATCACTCTTTTCGATTCAATGTTTTTTGCAATATTGAATCAGAAAACTTGTTTCAGTTGATTGTTTTGTTTCGATTCTACACTTTGTTTTTTGATTGAGTGATTACTGGTCAATTTCTGTTGGATTCTCCTCTCGAATCTCTTTTCTGAATCAAAAATCATGTTTGTTCGTACAACAATGGTGAACTTTAACATGAACATGATGTTGAGTTTTTCGCACTTGATTGGATCATCTATGAAGATTTCAATGCTCATACTGTATATACTATGAGCAGTGGGCCGACAAAATGGAGATCTTTGGAGATGTATCACAAGTGGAAATTATCGTCTTGGTATGATTGAACAAGTTAGAGCTGTTGGTTCTTCTTCTGACATTGTTGTGTGATGGGATAAACATGAAGCTAATGAAAAGAAATGCCTTCGAGAATTACGTGGTGCACTTCCACCAGTAGTTTACATCTACGTCCAATGTTGCAAAACAACAAAGGAAATTTGGGAAACATTGACAGAAAAATATCAAAGCAATGAAAAGACAAAGAAAATCTCTATGAAGCAAGGTTTGTTGGAAATAGGTAACTTTAAGTAGAAAGATAACGAATCAATAGAGTTATACTATGATGGTTTAAACGAAATGATATTAAAATGCACTCGTTATGGTGTTACTCGTTCAACTCTGTAATATAATCTGTCTTTTCTGATGAGATTGAGAAAAGAATAGAGGAACATTAGCCTAATGATTAAAATTCAACATAGTTTTTATAGTTATTCATTGGTTGATATGTATAATGTTCTTAAGGCCCATGCATGTGAGATAAATGAAATTGCTGAATAAGGAAACTTGACCTTAGGAGGACCTTTGGATCTGATGTCAAAAGTGACTGCCGAGGACTCTGAAGTCGAACATGTTGAGAAAAATGACTTTCAAGAAGGATTTATGGTTAACTCTGAAGATGAGGTGATAGCTTACTATTCAAATAACAAAGTGAAAAAGCTCTTCAAAAAGTCGTTCAATCCGAAGTATAAGAACAACAACGATTTCAAGGGGAACAGTTCAACTGGAAAATGTGTTAAGATAGAGTCGAAAGTAGAAAAGAAGGATGTAAAGTGTAACATCTAGATTCCCAGGTATATTAATTATGTGCTTATTTTGAGATTTATTGAGTGACTCGACGAGTTGTGACTCCAACTCGTCGAGTATAGTCGTGTTTGGCCATGTGGGATTAGTAACCTACTCGACGAGTCAGAGAGTCGAATCGCCGAGTAGACGTTGAGTGATGAAACCCTAAATCCCTGGGTTTTGGGCCTATTTAAGGACACTTATAGCCTCATTTGCGACTCATCAGTTGTCTACCTTCATTAGGAGAAACACTAATCGGCCTTTGAGCTAAGAGATAGAGTGTTGGGCTAATATTGAGTGTTTTGGTGCATCTTCG
Source organism: Lactuca saligna (assembly GCF_052625555.1). Taxonomy (NCBI): domain Eukaryota; kingdom Viridiplantae; phylum Streptophyta; class Magnoliopsida; order Asterales; family Asteraceae; genus Lactuca; species Lactuca saligna. The sequence goes on from NC_136421.1 coordinate 290,118,293, forward strand.
GAAGAGAAGAGAGGTATGTCAAGCAAGAAATAAGAAGAGGCTCTTAGATCCATATTTCCATAATAAGGGTGCATCTAATATTAGTACTTTGAGTGTATTGAGTCCATATTGAGATTTGGACATCAGATCTGGACCATGTGACGTCCCTAGAGTCCAAAGGTCCCTGTTTTATTCAGCCACAATAGAGTTTTTGAGTGAAAACCCCTTATTAGAGCATGTTCTTGGCGTTTCAAGCCCTATGTGCCATGCATGGACGTAAAGCTCATGCCTTTATGTGATAATCGAGCCTTGAGTATGTAGATCTAGAGTTTGGGAAGGTTTTCTGCCTAGAAATCGTCTGAATGAGAAATGAGTATGAATGGACTCGCCGAGTCGATGAGCCATCTCGACGAGTAGGTTAGGGTTGTCCCGATGAGCTTCATCGTGCGATAACTTGGCAAGTTGGGGGTCAACTCAACGAGCTGAGCTGTAACATCCAGTTTTCCAGGTATATTAATTTAAGCATTTATTTTAAGGATTTTGGGTGGAATCGACGAGTTGGTGCCTCAACTCGTCGAGTGGGATCGCGACTTGGTGACGTGTTTAATGAATGGACTCGACGAGTCGGGTATCTGACTGGTCGAGTCAACGCTAATGAGGGAAACCCTAATTGCTTGGGTTTGTGGCCTATTTAAAGGCTCTTATGGCCTCGATTTGCAGCTATAGTTTCCCTTGAGAGACCCTAATCGATCCAGAGAGCTTAGAGAGAGAGAGAGAGAGAGAGGGAGCTAATTTCTTCATTTTGGTGCATTCTTGCAAGGAAGAAGGAGAGGACTCATGCTTAGCTGTCTAGAGGGGCTCAGATCTTTCACTATTTCGTTCAAGGCTGCTGCTGAAGGTATGGATCTATACTTGTTTTCGTATGTTTAGTAGATCTCTTGAAGTTAGGGTTTCTTTACCCACTTTTAAGTTGAGTTACGAAATATGTGAAGCTCCTTTGAGGCGTAGACATCAGATTTGGACCTTAAGAAGTCCAGAGAGCCCCAAGAACCGAGATTTATGCAATCACATAAGAATATTGAGCCTAAGACACCATTATGAGGGATATTTTGTCAAATAGAGCTAGATGAGTGATGCATGGACCTAAAGGTTGAACCTTTACGTGATTAATGAACCTTGAGTGCATAGATCCGAATTTTGGGAAAGTATCTTGCGCTAAATCGACTGAATGCAAAAGAGTCTGAATAGACTCGTCGAGTCGAGTCGTTGACTCAAAGAGTAGCTCAGGGTTTTGTTCCAATGAACTGAGTCAGATGGTGACCCTTCGAGTTAGGGGTTAGCTCGTCGAGTTGGAGCTTGTTAGGGTTCCCATGATTTGACTGGACTCCACGAGTCTCCTGAGTACACTCGACGAGTTTAGTCAAAGTTGGACCGTTGACTGGTGTTGACTTCTGTTGACTTTAGGGTTTGGTGAAAATGAGTGAAAGAGGTCAGGGAGGGGTAGAATGGTCTTTTACCCACTTTTCAGAGATAAGAGTAGAATATTAATTAGAAATATTAACTTGTAATAGGTGGAGGCTAGACCGAGGATTTCGGGCACATGATTTTTACTAGCTATCTTATGAGGTGAGTCTTCTCACTATACTTTACTTAGAGTGGTAACTGTGTGTAACCAGAGGGTCTTATGTGCTTGTTTGAGTTATGAAGAATTGTGTGATATGTATTGTATGCTATGTTACTTGTTGCTTAGACCGGAATAGAGGGTCGAACGAACTATGAGTCCAGAGGGTTCTCAATCAAACCAGATCAAAAGGTCCAACGAGCTAGACCGGACCAGTAGGTCCAAAGAGCTACAGGACTGGTGGTTCCCACTGAGACACATGGACTAGATGGTCTTGCAGATTATAGCCTTGAGTGGCGAATTTGTTGTATGTGGTGTTCTGGGGAACTCACTAAGCCTTCGCGCTTACCGTGTTATGTGTTTCAGGTACCACGGGAGATAGCAGGAATGCGTAGGTATGATTGTACACACACGCGCAGTCGAGATGGAACATGTCATAGGATCCTGGATTTGAATAATTGTTTTAAAAACTTGTTGTTTGTTTTTGAGAATTAATTCTAAGACATATGTTTTTATGAATTTGAAAATTTAAAAATTTGGGTTGAAAAATTATGTCGTTACAAGTTGGTATCAGAGCCTTGGTTTGAGGGATTTGGATACAACTATGGGCATATCTGGACTCAAAGTGAGGATTTGAGAAATTTTTCAGAAATAAACAATTTTTCTAAAAAGAGTAAAAGATTCGAGAAAATAAACGGAAAAGAGCAGTGTGTACAATCAGCTAGCGCCCGAACGGTGATTTCCCAAAATACCCTTACGTTATGTGTTATGAGATGTGTTATGCATGCTAGAGTAGGCTAGGTATTCATATTTAGGACTAGAATGGTCTGATTTGTGATGCCTTAGCCTAGGAGTTACTACTACTGTGAATTTCTTCGGGTTTGAGTAGGTAGCAAAGAGGAGCTTATGAGAGGTGTATTGGGTGGTGGCCTACGCTCAGCAAGATATAGAGTACTTGTGATCTAGGATCCTAGGAGGAGGACATGGGGTGAATACTAATGTGGTTTGGAAGGTAGTATAGTGCTCGTACTACTGGAAACACTAGATCAGTGAGTAGCCCAAGTAAGAATCCTTGGGGTACTAAGGAACAAGTAAGGTTGAGTGATTGAGTGCGAGAATACTTGAGCGAGTCTCTGATTTCCTTTGTGTTGTGTTTCAGAGACATCATGGTCGGTACGCGCCACAACCCAGAGAGCGGTGGTATTAGCAATGATGAGATTCGCAAGATTATTCATGATGAGGTGGTTGCAGCCATTCGAGCTGAGATACCACAGATGTTTGGGTCTATCAAGACCATGCTAATTGAGACCTTTGACAAGCGATATGCTTCTCTTACCGATGTTCCTGTTGTTGCGGCCATCGCAACCGTTGCCGCTGCCAGGCCACAGGGGGTGACTCGTTGCTGTACCAGGAGTTAAGCAACACGAAACCACCAAAGTTTGATGGGACTCAGGATCTGATAGATGCGATGAGATGGATCTCTGAAATTGAGGGATGCTTTTACACATGTTCCTTTCCGGATCATCTGAGGGTACGGTTCGTGTTGAACCATCTTTGCTTGGGAGCGAAGGACTGGTGGAAGTTTGTGACAGCTGACTTTACTACTGCAAAGCTTTCCGCGATGATTTGGGAGAGGTTCACCGCTATGTTTTGAGATGAGTATGTTCCCTCAGTGGAGAGGGAACGGTTGGGCAAGGAGTTCTTATCCCTCAAGCAGGGGACTGAGTCTGTGACTGTGATCACATAAATGTTTCTAGAGAGGGAGTTGTTTTGCCCTGAGCACATGTCTTCTAAGCAGGCACATATGAGCCGATTTCTGAGCATTCTGAGGCTAGAGACTCAGTCCAGGAGGAAGTGTAGTCTCAGAGGAGGGATAGGTGGTCGACACAGTCTCAGCTGGCGGCCAAGATGACAAAGCCCACTGATTCGAGATCGGGAGGTCAGAAGGGCCGCCCTTGTAGGAAGTACGGCAAGAGCAATGATGGGGTGTGCAGAGCAGGTGTGTGTTACAAGTTTGGGAATGGGGGGGCGCATATCGCGATGGATTTCCCCAAGGTATTTTTGGTTTGCTTCCATTTCAACCAGACTAGCCATAGGAAGGCCGAGTGCCTGCAGTTACTTCAGGGATCAACGTAGGGATCTGTGCCTTCTGCTGCTTGAGCTTCAGAGGGTCGGCCAGTGAAGGCCGAGGCACCGAAAGCTTGCGGTAGAGCCTTCCAGTTGACATCGGAGGAGGTTCGTGCAACACCAGATGTTGTGGCCATTATATTCTCTTACTTATTCTATTACTAAGATATGTTATGTTTATATTGTGATATGCATAGGTACTTTTCTTGTGAATTCTATGCCAGTATTAGTGTTATTTGACTCGGGTGTGAGTCGATCTTTCGTATCCGTAGCATTTAGTCGTCACATCAGTATCCATCATGAGGCGTTGAGTCGACCTTTAAGAGTCTCCATAGCTGATGAGCATGCTGTTTTTGCGAATGATGTGATCCTGGGATGTGTGCTTGAGATTTTTGGTGTCGAGTTTCCAATAGATTTGGTACCTATCACGATGGGGGATGTATGTGTCATCATGGGCATGGACTAGTTGAGCAGATTCAGAGCCATGATCGACTGTGAGCGTCAGCTAGTGACCATCCGAAACCCTAGTGGGGAGTACTTACAGTATTCGGCGAGGGTACCCGATTTGGATCATCATTTTGTTCAGCTTCTCGAGCGAGGCAGAGCTTGCAGCAGGGTTGCATGGGTTTTCTAGCATATGTGTCAGATACGCGGGATATTATGGAGAGACCGAGTACTGTCGCTGAGGTTCCGGTGGTGAGCAAGTTTCCAGAAGTTTTCCCCAAGGAGTTACCAGGTGTGCCTCCCGAGAGGCAGGTGGAGTTTCGTATTGATTTACTTCTGGAGGCAGCACCTATCGCCTTGCACCACCAGAGATGCAAGAGTTATTCTCGCTGTGGGGAGCACCAATCCTTTTGGTAAAGAAAAAGGATGGCTCACACCGGATGTTCATTGAGTACCGGGAACTGAACAAGCTGAAAGTAAAGAACCGTTATCCATTCCCGAGGATCGACGATCTGTTCGATCAGGTGCAGGGTGCATCTTTGTTTTCCAAGATCAATTTGAGTTCTGGTTAATACCAGATGAGGGTTCGTGAGGAGGATATTCAGAAGATAGAATTTAGAACTTGTTATGGGCATTACAAGTTTGTGGTGATGCCTTTTGGGCTCACTAATGCACCAGCAACGTTCATGGATCTCATGATCTGGGTATGCATGCCTATGTTGGATCGTTCGGTGATCGTGTTTATCAATGATATCTTGGTATATTCGAGGTCTAGAGAACAGCATGAGGAGCATTTGAGAGAAGTACTCGGAGTATTGAGATTAGAGAGGCTTTATTCCAAATTCTCCAAGTGTGATTTGTGGTTACGAGAGGTCCAGTTCTTGGGACACCTCATTAATCAGAATGGGATTTTGGTCGACCCGGTCAAGATTGAGGCAGTTATGAGTTGGGAGGTGCCAAGATCCCCACCAAGATCAGGAGTTTTATGGGGTTGGATGGTTACTATCGAAGAGTTATTAGAGATTTATCCAAGATCGTCATTCCTCTCACCAGGTTGACCCAGAAGGGCATTGCTTTTACTTTGGGTCTCGAGCAGCAGACCTCGTTCGAGACTCTTTGCCAAAGATTTTGCGAAGCTCCGGTGCTAGCCCTTCCTGAGGGAATGGATGACTTTGTGGTTTATTGCGATGCATCTATATCGAGGGTTAGGAGCGGTGCTTATGCAGAGAGGGCACGTGATAGCATATGCATCAAGGCAGCTGAAACCTCATGAGACGAGGTATCCCACTCACGATTTAGAGTTGGGGGCAGTAGTGTTCGCCCTCAAGATCTGGCACCATTATTTGTATGGGGTTCAGTGTACCATATACACGGACCACAAGAGCTTGAAGTATCTAATGGATTAGCCCAACCTAAACGATTACGACTCTAAGATTCTGTATCACCCGGGTAAGGCTAACGTGGTAGCCGATGCGCTGAGTCGCAAGACGGACAGTGCCCCAATTCAGGATATACGCATGAGGATGACAGTGATGACTTCGGTATTGATACCATTCGAGAGGCCCAGGTGGAGGCCGTGAGACTAGAAAACCACAAGAGGGAGTGGGTGATTAGGCAGGTATCTAAGTTCGTGATGGATGGTCCAGGGCTTATGACCTTCTAAGGTTGGGTTTGGGTGCCATTTTTGGGTGGGGTACGTAGCATACTGATGGAGGAGGTGCATAGATCGAGATTTTCGATCCATCCCGAGGTCACTAAGATGTATTTGGATCTGAAGTGAGACTATTGGTGGCCCTGTATGAAAAGGGATGTTACTTGGGTAGTCGAGAGGTGCTTGACCTACCGTCGAGTCAAGGCACAGCACCAACGCCTACATGGTCCATTGCAGCCTTTGGAGATTCCCCAGTGGAAGTGGGAGCTGATCTCGATGGACTTTATTACCAAATTACCGATAACAGCGTGTGGAGTTGACGCGATCTGGGTGATTGTGGATCGATTGATGAAGAGCGCTCACTTGCTTGCTATTAGTGAGAGCTCTTCTATTGAGAGGCTGGCAGAAATTTATGTGCGAGGGGTGGTAGCTAGGCATGGAGTGCCGATGTCCATAGTGTCGGATCGGGATGTGCGTTTTACTTCCAGATTCTAGAAAAAGTTTCATGAGGAGTTGGGAACGCGATTGCATTTTAGTACCACCTATCACCCATAAACAGACGGACAGAGCGAGCGAATGATTCAAACACTCGAGGACATGCTTCGAGCATGTGTTACGGACTTCGGTGGGAGTTGGGACACATACCTACCCGTGGCTGAGTTTTCTTACAACAACAATCATCACTCGAGCATTGGTATGCCTCCCTTTAAGCTCCTGTATGGGAGAAGTTTTCGCATCCCCATCTGTTGGGGAGAGTTGGGGCGGAGAGTTATGCGGACACGCGACGATCCGAGCTCGAGTTCCACGTCGGAGATTTTGTACTCATGAAAGTTTCCCCATGGAAAGGGGGGATTCAGTTCAGAAAACGGGGAAAGCTGGGACACCGATACATCAGTCCTTCAGAGTGACCGCCAGAGTGGGCAGGGTAGCTTACCGTTTGGGGCTGCCTGAAGAGTTGAGTCAGATTCATAACATCTTCCACGTGTTCCAGTTGCGGAAGTGTATAGCCTACGAGACGACAGTGGTACCAATAGAGGACATTCAGGTGGATGCAAGCGTGAATTACATCAAAAGGCCGATCGCGATCATAGATTAGAAGGTGAAGGTTTTGAGGAACAAGAAAGTGCCCCGGGTCCAGGTCCAGTGGCAACATCGGAAGCGATCCGATCTGACTTAGGAGTCGGAGTTAGAGATGCGAGAGTAGTATCCCGAGCTATTTGTGAAGCAAGACTTCGAGGGCAAAGTCTAATTCTAGTGGGGGAGAATTGTAACATCCGTTTTTTTAGGTATATTAATTTAAGCATTTATTTTAAGGATTTTAGGTGGACTCGACGAGCTGGTGCCTCAACTCATCGAGTGGGATCGCGATTTGGTGACGTGTTTAATGAATGGACTCGACAAGTCGAGTATCTGACTTACCGAGTCAGCGCTGCTGAGGGAAACCCTAATTGCTCAGGTTTGCGGCCTATTTAAAGGCTCTTATGGCCTCCATTTGCGGCCACACTTTCCCTTGGGAGACCCTAATCGATCTAGAAAGCTTAAAGAGAGAGAGAGAGGGGGGGAGCTAATTTCTTCATTTTGGTGCATTCTGGCAAGGAAGATGGAGACGACTCAAGTTTAGCTGCCTAGAGGGGCTCAGATCTTTCACTATTTTGTTCAAGGTTGTTGTTGAAGGTATGAATCTATACCGGTTTTTATATGATTGGTAGATCTCTTCAACTTAGGGTTTATTTAACCTCTTTTAAGTTAAGTTATGACACATGTGAAGTCCCTTTGAGGCGTAGACATCAGATCTGGACCTTGAGAGGTCCTGAGAGCTCCAATAACCTAGCTTTACGCAGTCACATAAGAATATTAAGCCTAAGACACCATTATGAGGGCTATTTTGTCAAATAGATCTAGATGAGTGACACATGGACGTAAAGGTTGAACCTTTACATGATTAATGAGCCTTGAGTGCATAGATCCGAAGTTTGGGAAAGTATATTGCGTTAAATCAACTGAATGCAAAAGAGTCTAAATAGACTCGCCAAGTCGAGCTATTGACTCGGCGAGTAGCCCAGGGTTTGTCTCGATGAACTGAGTTAGATGGTGACCCATCGAGTTAGGGGTTAGCTCATCGAGTTGGAGCTTGGTGGGGTTGCCATGAATCGACTGGACTCGATGAGTCTCCCAAGTGCACTCGATGAGTCTAGTCAATGTTGGACCGTTGAATGGAGTTGTCTTCTGTTGACTTTAGGGTTTAGTGAAAATGAGTGAAAGAGGTCAGGGAGGGGTAGAATGGTCTTCTACCCACTTTTCAAAGATAAGAGTAGAATATTAATTAGAAATATTAACTTATGATAGGCGGAGGCGAGACCGAGAATTTCGGGCACGAGATGTTTACTAGCTATCTTACTAGGTGAGTCTTCTCATTATACTTTACCTAGAGTGGTAACTATGTGTGACCAGAGGGTCTTATGTGCTTGTTTGAGTTATGCATGATTGTGTGATATGTATTGTATGCTATATTACTTGTTTCTTAGACCGGACCGAAGGGTCCAACGAACTATAAGGCTAGAGGGTTCTTAAATAGACCGAACCAAAAGGTCAAACGAGCTACACCGGACCAAAGGGTCCAATGAGCTACGGGACTGGAGGGTCCCCCTAAGACACATGGACTGGAGGGTCTTACAGAGTATAGCCTTGAGTGGCGAATTTGTTGTATGTGGTATTTTGGGGAACTCACTAGGCATTCGTGCTTACCATGTTATGTGTTATGTGTTTCAGGTAGCTCGGGAGATAGCGGGAAGGTGCTGGTATGATTGTACACACACATGCAGTTGAGATGGAACATGTCTGAGGATCCTGGTTTTGAATAATTATTTTGAAAACTTTTTGTTTGTTTGAGAAGTAATGATAAGACATATTTTTTATGGATTTGAAATTTTAAAATTTTGCTTTGAAAAATTATGTCGGTACATGAGTTGGACCTTCATGAGACTTCTGAGGAAACAAGTGGACTCGATGAGTCACATGGGTGCACTCGGCGAGTCGGGTCAAACATGGTCTTTTGTCTTTAGTCCACTTCTGTGACTTTGGGTTTTGGTCAAACATAAGTAATGGAGACCATGGAGGGGTAAAATGGTCTTTTACCCACTTCAAGAGTTAGAAAGAGGAAGAATAACCTTTGGTTTACTTAGAGCTGAGAATCGAGTACTTATTTGAGATATTTACCCTATGTGTTAGGCGGTGGCTAGTTCGAGATTCGAGTATGAGGATAATTGCTTGCTTGCTTTCGAGGTGAGTCTTCTCACTATACATATCTAAGTAGTAGTTACTGTTTGACTAGAGGTTCTTCATAGAGATATTGGACCGGAGGGTTTAACCTGAGTTGTGGGACAAGAGGGTTCTCATTATTGAGCGGAGGTTCTCATCTGTTATACTGTGATTTACGTTATTATGCATACTGTCTTTGTGACTTATGTTGCCATGATATTCAATGTATATGATGTTTATATGTTATTACACTAAGCTATGTGATATATTATGCATTATGCTTTGTGATTATGCTATGCGTTGTGATTATGCTATGCTTTGTGATTATGCTATGCTTTGCTGAGTTAGGACCGAAGGTCCACCGGAGTTGTGGGACCTGAAGGTCTCCACCGAGATAAATTGATCGGGGGGTCTTATTTGAGATGTATGTGGTATTTTGGGGAACTCGGTAAGCTTCATGCTTACCGTGTTATGTGATATGTGTTTCAAGTACTTCTCAGGATCACCGGAAGGCACCGGCTTGATTGTACACACAAGACTGAGTTATATTTTGGAGGATACTGGATTTTGTTATTATTGATATGTGTTATGATAAATTGAGATTTTGGAGCTTTTGTGACTTATGTTAATGAGATTCAGGTGATGCATGCTAGAAGATAGGCTAGGTATTTCATATATTAGGTCTGGAGTTGCCTGATTTGTGATGCCTTAGCCTAGGAACTATTGTTATCTGTGATCTGCTGTGAGTATGTGCGGAGTAAGAGTATCCAGTAGGGATGAGCGTGGGACGGAAACGGTACCGTTCTCGATTTCCCAAAAACCGAATTTGGTTAAAAATCAATCCCGAGTACCGAATCGAATTAACATCACCCATACCGATACCGAGAATGGTACCGGTTTTCAGTACTAGTACTGGTACCGGCGATACCGATTCCCGAATTTCATGTCTTTTGAGTTCCAAGTACCGTCCCATATTTTTAAATTCGGTACGTTTCGGTACCAGTTTCGGTACGGTACCGGCACGAGATCGGGATTTGGGAAAAACTACTCATCCCTAGTATCCAGTAGGAATCTTTTAGAGAGAGCTTTGAGTAGAGGAGTAATCTAGGAGAGATACCTATATGAGCAATGAAGAAGCCTACTGAGGGAGTAGTTAGATACCTGCGAGAGGTAGGGTTACTTGAGTTCGGTTATACCTTTTAAGTTTTAGTAGAGCAAATAGATTTGTAACCTAGAGTCATTTTACGTGCTGGTGGAGATTATTCGATGCTCGAATGCTGCTTGCTTCATGCTTTGTGCAACTCTTCATGATGGGAGTCAGCTCCTAAGTGAATATGACGATATTTAGGATGTAGATGGCTGGCATCATAAGGAGTTGTTCAGCAGATGATGGCAGAGAAGTGTAAGAACCTAGGAAGAGCCTAGGAAGTGACCTTGGTCAAATGAGTACGCTGATAGAAGAGAGTATTCGCTGGGGAGAGACCATGTTTAACAAGATTGTTGCTCGAGAAGGTTGGCCAGCTACTTAGGAAATTTGGGGCAATCCGTGTGGAAAGTATGGGTAGATGTGGCAGGTAGTATGGGCCAGTACTACTGAAAGCAGAGGAACCATACTCAAAATAGGAAGAATTCTAGAGGCTCTAAGTAGCAGATTGAGAGGAGATAACATGGTTCGGGTACCATGATTCGTAGCAGATTCAGAGGAGATAACATGGTTCGGGTACCATGATTCATAGCGGATTGAGAGGAGATAACATGGTTCGAGTACCATGATTCGTGGCGGTTAGTGCTTCTATTTTTACCTGTTATCCCGTTGTAATTGATTAGACTAAGATCAGATGTGATAGAGTGTGGGGCCAGAGGGCCATGTCGAACGAGTTTCAATACAACATACCTTGAGAGGGAAATCGAGTTAGTTCCTGAGATATTTATGGTGAGATGCCAGTTGGAGTTGCAAGACTCAGGGATGAGTAGAGATGATGCTTATTGGAGGCTTGCAGTCTGAGTTGAGAAATTGACCGATAGATGAGGTGTCACCTTCTGTGACAAGAGTTGCACTGTCCCTATTTCCTGGGAGAATGCAAAAGAGATGATGATAATCCGATTTCAGAGTTTGGAGGTAAACCCTGTGGAGTAGCATAGGGTTGCAACCTTTTCAACAGGGTATTTTAGGTAGTTTGTTTGATGCGAGGTATTTCTTATACCATAAGAGAGTCATTTATGGGACTGGGATGAATAAGGTATGGATATTTGTAAGGTCCTGAAAATGGATCATAACCAATGATCTAGCAATCAATCAATCAATATAACAAGAATTGGAGTAGAAGAAGAATTAAATCAAGCTTGCACACATTTATATATTAAAACATGTGGTACAACTCGATTGTACTTGGCCGTGAACACTAGACGAACAACAACCACAAATGACCTAGACAAGCCCTATATATATAGAAGACACTGGCCGCAAACTGGGTTTACGCCCGTAAACCTGTTTACGACTGTAAACACCAACCCTGACCGTAAACTCCCAAATAACCCCAAAATACATGAAAATGACTCAATGGACCTTATACAATAGAAAGCCTAGACCAAACCACATACTGGACCCTTCAATCCCCCCTTTGGTTTGGGGCTAGCTTAACTTAGTCCTTGTCGACAAGAAGAACATATGAATCGCCCATCGCCCCGTTCTACACCCTTTTGTTGATGATGTCAGCAACCATAGATGTATACTCTTTAGCAGCTGGCTCAAAAATGTCTTCTGCAACTTTGATTTGATGTAGGTTCAACTGATGAATATCCCTTTTCCCAAATTGAAACAGATCTCTTTTGTCATATATACGAATACATCCATCTTTAAGCTTTATAACAGTGGTGGTTGTAGTTTCATTGAAAACCCAGTAAAGCATGGATGACAAAGATCCACCTGGATAATTCTGAAGTATAGGAATCTATTTTACTTGACTGGTATCAGGCCACACCACATTTCGAAGAGGAATATTAGTTTTGGGATCAAGTACACTTGGGTATAGTTTGATGATAGACTCTGCAGTCTTCATTGAAGGAAAGCCCTTAACCACTTGATCTTCTAAAAAGTGCTTGAATTGTGTTTCCTACGGATTTTGTGAGGGATTTGCAAAAGGAGCTTTCGACGGTTTTGAAAGATCAACCCTACTCCAGGAATGGAAATCATGAATATCTTTATAGAATTTTGTGTTGCCACTTTTGCGTCTCACGAGCCACATGTTTAGAGTATCATGAAAGCCCCATGAAAAAATTTCGGAGCTATCACCATAGATGTCTCTAAAATGTTTTTCTTGAAGATCTATGATGGTGATTTTGGGTTGATCTCCAGGAGCATTTTGATCCGAGCTCCTTTTAAACAAGAGTTGACCTTTCTCAACTGCTTTGGCAAATCTGGCACGTTTCAAAGCTACGACATTGGGAGCTTGAACTGGTTCCACATCAAAACGATCCACAACACGTGATTTTCGAACAGGTAGTGGCACAACCGAGGGAGCTTGAGAGGGAAAATTCATCCTTGACTCATCAACAGAGGATTTAAACTTGTCACCAAGTTCCTCTTCCAATTTCTTCTTCAAATCAAAATAGCTAGTTGTGACGAGACCAAAGTGAGTCTCAAGATCAGAGATCTGTTTAGTCTTTAAAGTTTTATCCTTTTCAAGATAAGTAACTTGAGTCTTGAGCTTGGCATGTTCACTCATAAGATCAGCCACCTGAATGTCAAGTTCAATGTTCTTTTGATTAAGCACGTTTATTTCCTTTTGAAGCTCAACAATGGAAGGATTATCTTCTCCTGAGTGGCCTTCTCCAATAGAAATTCCTTTAGCTCTGTGAAAAGGCACTGAGCTCTATTCTTTAGCTAAAAATTGAGCAAGCCTCACAGAGGCATCATCATGATCAGCTTGAGGAAGATAAAAATCTGTTGGTACAGAAGAACCACCAACATCTTAGGTTGTGCTTGGTCCTTCAAGAGATGGTCCAAATGGGTCAGCGGTAAGAACAGGTGTTGGATGAATAGGGAGACCTTGAGATGGTTCAGATATCAACACACCAGACCTTGGGTCAAGTCTTCTTCTTTTAGTAGGAGGCGAGGAGTTCAAAGTTGTTATGGGATCACTCATAGGAGGCTATGAGGTAGGAAGAACATTAACAAGGGAAGGAATCCCTGAAACTTTCTCCTTAGGAGTCGAATCATCAGCCACCTGCTTGGAGGTAAGAGGCACATACTCGAGAACATTTTCAGTTTCCCGTATCTCCGTCTGTATGAGCAACATCATTGATACTGTCAAAGAACAGGTCAAGGTTTTCATTGGATAAAAGATTCTCATTGCTTCCAAAATGAGTGGAATGTCATCCATGTCAAAACCGGTAAGATCGAGATCTTCAAAAGAATCTTCAACATTTACAGTTGCAGTCTTCTTTGTTCCTTCGTTGTAGTCGGTTTGAACGTGAATAAATGTTAAATCATGTTCTTCTGCCACAAATACACTAGGAGTAGCTTATTTATCATGATCTGATATAGTTATAGCATCATCATCAGAATATACTTGCTCTAAAGAAACATGCTCAAAAGACATTTTGTCTGAGGACCCATGAGATTCAGATGCATCATTTTGCTCAGAAAACTTTCCAAACTTCACCAGAGGAAACCTCCCTTGAAAGATAACTTTACCCTTGCAATTCTGTTTAATTAGTCTAACAGTGTGTGGACCAAGAGATTTCATATCTAGGGTCTCTCCTTCTTTGGCCATCTCTGGGAATTGCAAATCGATAAATACCTGAATAAACCTAGGATACGTCAAGAAAGTATCTCCAATCTTCGCGTTGATGTTTACAACGAATTCATCCAGAATAAACCTTGAAAAGTTGAACTTTATCCCTTCAGCCAGCACAACTTTAGCTCCTGTGTTTCTTAAATAAATTTCATCTGCACCAGTCTGTCTGCCAGATATACAGCTCACAAAGGTGTGCGCCAAGAATCTCAAGTAAGGTGGTAGGAGTTTCCTTATGGTGGGAGGGAAAACTCCTTCGTAGCCCATTTTTTTTATAGAACTCCTTGAACTTCATCAACAACAATATCAATAGGGTAGGTTGATTGATCATCAATTTGTAATGCATCTCTAATGATTTGCTCTATGATGATAATTTTGCATCCTTTCACCTCAGCCTTAATGGACATAGATCTCTCATCTCCTTGCTTCATCTGGGTAGACATCCAAAATTCTTTAATGATTCCTTGATACACAACAGGACCCACAGTGAGAGCATTGGACAGACAACACTCCTTTAGCCCATGAATCATCTATTTGAACTTTCCATGAGCAGCAGCAGGTTCCACCAGCAGAATTGCAAGATTGTGACTGTCTGCAAACTTGAGACTTGCCATTTAAACTGCACACAACGGGCCAAGTGAGAAAACAAAGTATTTAAACGATATAAAATTCATGATTTTCTTAATCAAACAATTTAAACTTTGGCCTTCAGAAACAAGTCAACAGATTATTGACCAAAATGAATTTTGTTTAACAAAATGGGGTTTTTTTGGCCGTAAACAGCCTAGCCGTACACGGCTTGACCGTACACAGCTGGGCCGTAAACCGCTGGCCGTATACGGTTGGGCCGTAAACACCGATAATTAAAAATCGTCGGTTAATCCCTCAAAACAATGTCGATTTGATGAAAGAAATACACTTCACCGGTCGATTTTAGCCTGCCTACAAGAATCACTACTCAATTTCGTGGAAGAACACAATTTTTTTAGTGAGTGAGAGAGAGAGAGAGAGAGAGAGAGAGAGTTGGAGGACTTTACGGCCGCAATAATGAAAATGAAGAGTGAAATGTTGATTTCAGCTGTAATCACCCATTTTATACCTTGTTCAAGTTTAACTGTTATCCACACAGTGTAAAATGAAGTCCAAATCCCATAATTTTCAAAAAATAAAACATTTTGAGGGTAAAAGATTAAAATAAAAATAAAATAAAATAATAAAAATTTCTACAGTCTAAAATTTTAAAAGAAATTAAAATTTAGACAATTAAAGAAAATAAAAATTAAAATTAAAATTAAAAATAAAATGAAATAAAATAAAAGTAAAAACGAACTTAAAAATTAAAAATTAAAAATTAAAACTAAAAACAAATTTAATTCATCCCAACTGATACTTAACATAATTTTTGTGATACTGGGATCAAAGTTATTAGGCAACCTTAATCCATTTGTCGGTACCTTTACCTTCATGTCTATGTCTGGTCGATCGCTGGTATTGTGGTCCACTTAAACATGAAGGACTTGTGATAAAATTTAGGACAAGTTAATGGTGACAAGACAATGAATTCTATAAACATAGATATTTTCCTTAAAGGACCATTCGGTTGACGACGACCAAGGATATTGAAGTCCACCTAAATCAAGCAGTGAGATCTACGGACAACCTCTAAGTGGTTTGATTTTAGTTTCACTAGAACGTGTTCCCCACTTCCCGATATACCCTGGTTATCAAGAACTTACAAAGAAATCCTTACTTTAGGTGAGTAAATAATGATTAAGGAGGAAGTCAGATTTAGAAATGGATGCATATGTTGTGTCCCAGGTCCGGTATATTTCAATCATGCAGAGGGGACAATATATGGCTAACTAGGATAGGGGGACTGAGAGTTAGAATGTTGTATATGTTGTGTCCCAGGTTGGATCTTCCGATCACACAGAGGGGACAACATATGGCTAACAGATGTAGATAGATAAGAAGGTGTGTAGAGATAGAGTTGCATATGTTGCATTCCAAGTCGGATCTTCCGATCACGCAGAGGAGGTAACATATGATTGACAGAAAGAAAGCAAGAAAATAATTTCCTACAAACCTACTTTATCAGAACCCCCAGTCACCCCATCAGAACCAGAATTAAGGACATAAGTCCGTACATCAAGGAAGAATTGAGCCACAGTTCTAGAGGCATATTAATTTAGTGTATCCGCAGATTCCCATGTATATTTCTCTGCTCAACCTATCCAAGTGTCATATTGTCAGGCTCAATGGAACTATCTAGGTTAAAGTTTGTCAGGTCTCTAAACCTCTCAAGTTCATCTGATCCTAGTTTAGTCCATTAAAAGATCCTTCATGTCTACTAGCGCATCAAACATAGAGCACAGACAATTCGACTTAGTCACCTTACACAGATTCAGATTATCTGTTATCACATTATTATATCACCTCCCAATAGACAAATCTAACAAAAACACATAAATTTTAATTTTCTGATTTTTAATGTTTTTGGATTTTTTTTAAAAGTATTTTCTTAAAAAAAACAGAAATAACACTATTTTTGGATTTTTTATTTCTAATTTTTTTTTTGGTTTGGTTTTTGTTTAGTTCTCCCCCTAAATTTGTACATGGGTGAGAATGAAATTAAAATCCGCAAATTTAAACTAACCTAAAACAAAAATTAATCCTCAATACAAATTATTTTCAAAAAGCTCACAAGACATCGAATCGAGCTTTGTTAAAAGGCTTTGTGAATAGATCTGCCACATTAATAGTAGCGGGGACCTGTTCCAGCCGAATGAGCGAACGCTCATAGCAGTCTCTGATAAAATGAATTTTGATATCAATATGCTTGGTTTTGGAATGTTGGACAGGATTTTTAGTAATCTGAATGGCAGCCTCATTATCACAAAAGATAAGGGTTTCTAGATAGTTCAAACCGTAATCCAACAGCTGATGTTGGATCCATATAACTTGAGAACAACAGGCAGAGGAAGCAACATATTCCGCTTCTGCTGTTGAGGTTGAGATAGTGTGCTGTTTCTTGCACTACCATGAGACCAAACGATCACCAAGGAATTGACACCCTCCTAATGTCGATTTCCTATCAAGCTCACACCCTCCATAATTACTGTCAGCAAATGCATATAAATCAAATTCATAATTTTTTGGGTACCAAAGACCCAATTTTGGGCTGCCTTTGATATACCGAAAGATTCTTTTGATAGCAATAAGATGTGAAAGTTTAGGATTATCCTGATAACATGCGCAATGATAGACTGCAAACATGATGTCTGGGCGGCTAGCAGTTAGATACTTCAACGATCTGGTCATCGATCTGTAGAGAGTCTAATCTACGGATTCGCCATCAGTATTTGGATTGAGCAGGGGTCTTTCGGCCATCGGTGTGGCGTCTTGAAACCCGAACTTCTCAAGTATATCCTC
The DNA here is from genome assembly GCF_052625555.1 of Lactuca saligna. NCBI lineage: Eukaryota > Viridiplantae > Streptophyta > Magnoliopsida > Asterales > Asteraceae > Lactuca > Lactuca saligna. The sequence continues at coordinate 290,135,601 of NC_136421.1, forward strand.
CACATACTTTGCTTGATGGAGCAAGATTCCGGTTGACTTCTGTTGGACCTGAAGCCCCAAAAACATGGTTATTTCCACTAATGAACTCATCTCAAACCACTTTTTCATCACGCCTTCAAACTCTTTACATAGTTGCGGACTGGTAGACCCGAAGATACTGTCATCAACATTGATCTGGACTACTATCTGGTCATTACCCACATGCTTGATGAATAAATTTTGATCGATAGTTCCACGAGAGTATCCATGCTCGAGCAAGTGCTTTGTAAGAGTCACATACCATGCTTGAGGAGCTTGATGTAACCCATACAATGCCTTGTCTAACTTGTAGACATGATTAGGAAACTTCAAGTTAACAAACCCAGGGGGTTGGTTAAAATAAATTTCTTCCTTCACCTTGCCATACAGGAAAGCTATCTTAACATCCATCTGATAAACTGTGTAGTTCATGTATGAAGCACATGCAAGGAATATACAGATAGCCTCCAAGCGAGCTACTGGAGAATAAACCTCAGTGTAGTCAAGACCCTCAACCTGTCTAAACCCGCAAACCACTAATCTTGCCTTATTGCGCACTTTGACTTCGGAATCATCCTTCTTATTGCGGTATACCCAGAGTGTGTCAAGAGACTTTTTGCCCTTAGGTAATTCAACCAACTTCCAAAACCTGAGTGTCTCAAATTGATTTAACTCTCCGTGCATAGCATCAACCTAGTTGGGATCATTCAAATCCATTTCAACATTCTTTGACTCTATTTGAGAGATGAAGCAAGAATAGAGACATGTGTTCACATCTCCACTCTGACTTCTTGTTTTAACACCATCGCCCAGCTGGCCAATGACATTCTCGATCGGATGATCACGTTGAATATGTGAGGGTATCTCCTGGATGATGTCATTGAGGGAGACGGGAAGATTGTGAATGTTGATAATTCCATCATTTACTGAATGTTGCACATCAGATGAACCTGTCTCATCAGATGGATCTGCTAGAAACTCATTAGCAATTTGTTCAGGAAAGAGTAGTTCCATGAAAGTTGGATTAACAGTGGAAGCATCTCTGGACATAAACTCTCTTTCAACAGGAGTAAGAGGTGTAGCATTAGCATCTGGATCATCATGTTTAATGCGAGATTCTGTACTAGTAAGTGGAACAGATGACTCCCCCCTGAGGTACTGAAGAGGATACCGGTGGAGGTCTATAAACAACTTCTTCGTCTTCATCTTCAGGAGCAATCTTCGAGCCATAGGAAGAACCATACGAACCATCTGAAGACACATTGAAGGATTTGAACGACGATGTGTAATCAAATAGCCGATCAGGACCCACTCGATCATCCGTTTCATTTTCCTCCAAGCAGCACACGTTGAAAGATTCAACAATCTGCTTCGTCTTCTTATTGTAAACCCTATACGCCGTACATGCAGCATACCCCACGAAGTAACAATCATCGGATTCGCATTAAATTTTGTGTTGGACTCCAGGTGAAGAAGGGTGCAAGGACAGCCAAATACACGGAAGTGGCTGACTGAAGGCTTGTGACTATAAATCTGTATGGAGTCTTCATCTGGGCTTTGTTGATCAAGATACAATTCTGAACGTAGCAAGCAGTGTTAATCGCCTCAGCCCAAAAGAAAATAGGTAACTTAGAGTCACAAAGCATTGTCCTTGTAGCATCTTTTAATGTTTGATTTCTCTGCTCAGCAACACCATTTTGTTGAGGTGTGAGAATAAAGTTGTATTGACGCACAATTCCCTTTTATGAACAAAAATGATCAAGAACTACGTTCTTAAATTCTGTTCCATTATCAGTGCGAAGCGCCTTCACCCAGTTGTTAGTTTGGTTCTCAATCAACACAATGAACTTCTTTATCAGATCAGCAACCCCAACTTTTTCGGGTAAGAAGAAAACCCACGTAAAAAGAGAGAAATCATCGATCACAACCAGACAATACGAGTTTCTGTTGATGCTTAGGACATTAATCGGACCAAATATGTCCATGTGCAATAATTGGAGCACCTAGCTGATTGAATTAACCTATTTTGGCAGGTGTGGTTTTCTATGATGCTTTCCCTTGGCACATGACACAAACTTCTCAAATGTTATAAAGTCTCTGATAGGTAAGCCACGTACCATCTCATTTTCCGTAAGACGATTTAGATTGTTAGCGTTAGCATGACCCAGTTGTCGATGCCACAACATTGCATTTTGCTCTGAGACCTTTGAAAAGAGGCAGGTGACTTGTTCTGGAATGTTACTGTTCATATATATGATATATGCATAGCCATCCCGCTTTGATTTGGCAAGGATCCACTCTTCCATGATGACAATGCCTAGCTTAAGGATCATACATTCTTTATCAGTAAAATGCGTTGAGTATCCTTTGTCGCAAATCTGAGAAACACTCAAAAAGCTATGCTTTAACTCAGGAGCAGAGTTGACGTTCTCAAAACTTAGCACTCTATTTCTTACAGTTCCTCTCTGAGTAATTTTACCACCTTCTCCGCCCTCAAAGGAAACATAACCCCCATTAAAAGAATGAATGTTGCTCAATTGGGAGATGTCTCATGTCATATGTCGGGAGCAGCCGCTGTCGACATACCAAGGTCTGACGACATTCCTCTACAACTGTCCCTGCAAAATGAGCGGGATCATTTAGATTTGAGAGCCCAGGTCATTACTTTCCTGGTTTGACCCTTTGCTGAATCAGATGTGTCTTTTGATACTTTTAAGTTTGAATTATCATTTACTACTTTTTCAGAGGATGATAGCGCTTGGTTGGGAGTTAATTTGGGAATCCATTGATATTTAGGTTTCTTAACATTCACAAGTGGTTTTGAAACATATTTCTTTTTATTTTGCATTGGGTATCTAGATTTTCAACTAGAAGTGGTTGAAGACCCAGATCTACTCTTGGACGAAACCGATCTTGGCGGAGCCTTGTTTGATTTTGGCAAACTGTTTGTGACTTTGTTATTAAAAACTTGTTTTATCTTTTGAAAAACTGCCATTTTCTTGCTTTTATCGTCCTTCCAACCATCATCTCGACAGCGAGTTCTTGAGGACTTTCTAGTTAAAGACCTTCCTCTAAACTCATTCTCTCCTGTTGGTGACATAAAATGTACAAAAGCCCGATTGGGATAATTCCTAGCAATATGACCACCAGTACCACAATTGAAAAAGATATGTTTGTTGTTATTGAAACTGGTACTGGGTTTTTCAGATTTATTTTCCTTAATGACACCCTTACTTTTCCCACAGGAACAAGTGCAAGAACTAGATTGTCCGATAAGTGAGGGTACATCAGGTTATGTGACTTGTGGAGTGGGTGTGCTTGTAACAGACTCATCAAAAGTACCTAGATTATCAAACAAATCATCAAATATGTCAAAAAAAATTCAACTCAACAGGATCCGATGCAGTATCATCAATTTTAACATTAGAAACATTAAAGTTTTGATTTAAAACAGAAATAGCAGGTTGAGACATAGTTTTATTATCAAGTCCAGACATAGTTTTATTATCAGAAACAAATCCTTTAACTTTGTGCTTTGATTGATCTAAGGATGGATCTGCATGACAAGTAGAAACATTAGTACATTCAGTATTAATAAATCCTCCTGAAACAAAACCAGTTGGTTTGCCATAAACCATGAATGGTTCGGTGGCAATCTCCTCATCAGTTACGGGGTGATACTGATAATTATGATTGAAAGGAGGAGGCACTTTGTCATATCCTAAACCCTTTTGCGGGTTATGTTTAAATTGCAAGCAGTTGTCTATCATGTTGGCAACTACTTCGCATGACACATCAAATTTTCTAAAATCAAAATTTGCAGTTTCAAATTTGCCTTTTAATATGTCAAGCTAAGCAATCAACTCAGCAAGTTATCTCTTGACATAGTCATAATTTTCACATTTGTTGCTATATTCTTCCTGAAATTTCCTAAAGTCTTTGGTTTTTGCTTTTAATTGGGCATTTAGGGGTTTCTATCCTTTTCTGAGTTGACAACCTTCATATTTTAGGTCCTCAACTTCTCTACGTAATGACTATATTTCCTCACGAAGGTTTTTAACATAATCAATGTATGCTTGAGAACAAGAAGATAAACTTACCTCATTCTTGTTGGATTCTGAGGTAGAAGATACCATTAGGGCAAACTGCAGCTCCATCATCTTTTCTTCTGGATCAGCCTCATCATTCTTCATGGAATGTCATCATTAATTTGGGCCAAGTGAGCATTTTCAGGTCCTGAAATATTCAGGGCCTAAATCTGGTCCTCCCAGTCAAAAGACTGAGCAACCATTGTAGTCTCACTATTGACCGTGGCACCTCTTCGATTATTTCCCACAACGATCATTGTTCGGTCATTGTTCATCCTTCGATCTGGTTTCGGGCACTCACGAGCAAAATGGTCCGGCTTGTCACAATTGAAACAACACATTTTTCCTGTGTTAAACCCTACCTTATTGTCAGCATTCATTCCCCAGTTGTTCTTTCCAGTTTTCTTTGCGAATCGCATCGCCCTGAACACTGCCATAGCTATTTGTCATGTAATATCCATCTCTTCCACATCTTCTGGATGAATTTGATCAATGTCAGCAAATGATAGTTGAGGTGGGAGCTCTCCGGCTAAAAGGGCATTGTAACAGTTGACAAGTCCAGTGGCAAGAGCAAGATTCTCATCATTTTCATTGGAATTTGAGGAAGAAGCCACGACTGGTATATTGGAGGAGGGAACAGATTATGGAGCAACAGATAGAGACATGGATGACGCAGCAGGAAGAGATGTTGCTGATGGAGTAGTAAAAGTCTGAATCTGAGGTTGTTGAAAAGCGAACGCTTGACCTAACGAGGAGATGAGTGATGAAAGAGCATTGTTTGAAGAAATCCCGATATTTGCAGTCGAATAGGAATTCCCATGATTAATTTCTTGCTGCTTATCATCAAGATCATAGGCCTTGATAATCACCATAGTTTCAGCAAAAGTGAGACGATTTAGATCCTTTGTCTTCTTGAGAACAGCTACATTCATATCCCATGATTTTGGAAGTCCATTCAGTAGCTTTTTATTTATCCCGAACTTGGTCAAGAAGATCCCAACTATATTAATCTCAGTAGTGATAGTGGTAAATCGCTGTAGCTGAGCCTCCAGGGTTTCTCCAGGATTATAGTTGAACCTGTTGAATTTCTTTCGTAGCATATCCTGGCAACTTTCTTTCATGTCTTCATTTCCTTCATAGACCTTGATCAAGGCTTCCCAAAAAGCTTTTGCTGAAGTATATTCTCTAAAACCCTGAGCTATATCAGGAGATAAAGCCATAGTTAGAGTGGCTAAAGCCCATTCCTGTTCTTCAACTTTCTCAAAATCCTCATAAGTATAGTTTTCAACTACTTTGTCAACTTGTTGTCCCGTAAGAGTGGTAGTAATTCTGACTGGACCTTTGACAATGCTTCACCAAATCTTGAAGTCTTTAATTTTGATGTAGTTTTCAATTCAGTATTTCCATTCAGGAAACCCATCAGCAGACAACAATCTTGGAATTCGTGTGGTTGTTCCCATAACTGAGGCCAGTTCTTGATGATGTGCTTGACTTTGAGAGTCCATTTTAATTTTAAATCAAAAAGATTAAAAACAAGAAAATTCAAGTGTTGGTTTGCGGTCAATGGTATTTACGGCCGTAAATGGAGTTTACATTCAAGTGGTTTACGATCAAAAGAGTTCACGGTAAAATGGAGTTTACAGTCAAACAGAGTTCACGGTCAACGGAGATTCTTGAGTTCACGGTTATTGAAGATCTTGAGTTTACGGCCGTATAGAGGATATTACGGTCGTAAACACGTGGCTGTAAACTCTCGGAATGTTGACGAAAAACAGTCATTTGAGCAGATTCGATCCCCTCTTGTCACAAAATCACTAAAAGCAATCTCGAATAGTGGTGAAGTTAATATCCTTTAGCCGCAAACTTGATTGAAAGATTCTTTGACACCGGTTTTGCTCTGATACTAATTGTAAGGTCCTAAAAACGGATCTTAACCAACGATCAAGCAATCAATCAATCAATATAACAAGAATTGAAGTAGAAGAACAATTAAATCAAGCTTGCACACGTTTATTTATTAAAACATCTGGTACAACTCGAATACACTTGGCTATGAACACTAGACGAACAACAACCACAAATGACCTAGACAAGCCCTATATATAGAAGATACTGGCTGCAAACTGGGTTTACTGCCGTAAACCTGTTTACGGCTGTAAACACCAACCCTGGCCTTATACTCCCAAACACCCCCAAAATACATGAAAATGACTCAATGGACCTTATATAATAGAAATCCTAGACCAAACCACAGACTGGACCCTTCAATATTCCTTAGTTGAGTATAGAGAGGCATATGTTAGCAAAAGTTTCGAGTAATCAAGAGAAGTACATTGGGCGGTGGCCCTCGGTTTTTCCTTTGTATAAAAGAGAGATTAGGTAGTGTGTTGGTATCAAATTTTGGATGGCTAGAGGAAGTTATGTTGAAAGTTTCAAGGACTTAATCTGGGATTCGGGATATTTGGAGTTGTTTGGTCTCAATAGGAAGATAATCGAGTGTTATGTGGTACTTTTCAAGAGTTGGTATGTATATTCTTGCAGGGGTTTTGAGAAACAGATGAGGGAGTTTCGGATTTTCGACAACGTCTTCTGAGTCATTTAGCTATGCCTCCGTGTTTCAAATTGAGACTTAGAATTTTTTGAAGTTATGAGTTGTGCGAGAGGAAGATCAGTTGTAAGATTCTGAGAGGGTGCATTGTGGTATCTGAGTATGATGCTGTGAGTAAGAGATCAGTGGTTGAGGCAATACAACATGAGGCTCTGTGAAGGTGTAACGAGGTATCTGAGTATGATGCCATAAGTTTCAGATTATTTTGGAGACTTGAGTTATGAGATGGAAAGTGGTGTAACAATTGTCTATGGCTCCAGTGGGAGCCCTTCAATTAATAGTCATCAACGTGATTATCTGAGAATGTGAATTGCAACGAGAAAAAGTGTTTTGTCACGTCGGTGGTCGTCAGGAGTAGTGATACTTAACCTAGGTGGGTGTGTGTACTTATCTATGTTGGGCCATGGAGCATGAGTTAGTGAACGCAGTGATGTGATGACCTGAGGATGAGATTGTAGGGTGATAAGGGAGAGTGTTGTGATACTGCGGGGAGCCGTTGTATTTACAAGTCAGCGAGAGGGCGTTATTATACTGCAGAGAGTCATAATATTCACTAGTCAAGGAGAGGGTGTTGTGATACTGTGGAGGGCCGTAGTATTCACTAGTTAGCGAGAGGGTGTTATGATACTACGAGGAGTCGTGTTATTCGTTAGTCAAAGCATGACGTAGGAGATTTCTTAGGCTTGGGTAGCCTTATTAATTGAGTCTTCGGGAACGTGGTGGCCAGACCAGAGGAGAGATGGGGGTCTCCAAAATGGTCGAGAATCATTATATTCTGAGTTAAGGTATGGTTATCGCAATCGGAAGGAATCACAGAAGTGATGTACGCGTGGGTTGCGGGTCATGGGTCACGAGTTGAGTGTTTCATTGGGACGAGTGGTTCCAATTTTGTGCCGGATTAGACTCTCGAGTTTGAGGTTGACTCTAGTGGTGTATCGAGTAGGCGGAATCAAATTCCAGATTCATGGATGGATTTCATTTTGAGGGGTATTGTTTTTCATCAAATGTCTTAGACCTGAGTGGATCAGTTCGTTGGTATGGGAAAAACCGCGAGACGCATGGAACTAATGAGTAGTTGATGAAAGATGTCGAGGGTAAGAAGATTTCAGTTGGGATAGTAGGATTCGCTTGTGGTAAAGCGAGCTTCATGACTGGCGAGTCACGATGGGCAGTGATAGTTATTGTGAAAAGGAAGCCATTGAGACATTATTGGGTATGCAATGAGTAATCTTTGGAGGTTCAACTGTTGGGTCGGGAGTTGATCTAGTGCTTAAGTGTTGAAGGGGATAACTAAGAGAAAGCTGGGGCTTATGATTATAGATGTCAGAGGATACTTCTCAGCAAGCATGATCATTTTCTTGTGTTCAAGGATAGGATGTTGAGAGTCCATTGTTCAGATATAGTCTGACAGCAGTACAGTGGAAGGGTCTCTAGTGAGATGTGACCTTTTCGTTCATTTGGATTTTGATTGGGATCAATTAGTATATCTGGTAAGAGTGATCGGTAGCCAGCTATGGATCAATAGCTTGATTCTATCAGTCACAACAAGAGAATAAGAGTGACAATGTGTTATCGGGGTCTGTTATTAGAGGAGCGATGAGCATGATGGTATCTTGCAAGGGCAGTCTGGCAGGGTGACAGACCACCAGAGTTTTCAAATTATGAAGAGTCAGAATGGGTACCGCAGCGGTAGAGGGATCTGTCCTTTTTCGGGAATTGGGAGTTCCTGTTTGGGTTCATGTGTCTTTGGAAGGAAATTATTGTATGATATGAGATTCTTTCGATGGTGCTTCTCAGGTCTCTGTGTTTGATCTTTTTATTGTTGTGGATTGATTTCGAGGGTGAAATCTAATTCAAGTGGGGAGAATTGTAACATCTGGATTCCCAGGTATATTTAGTTATGTGCTTATTTTCAGATTTATTGAGTGACTCAATGAGTTGTAGGTCCAAAAAGTTGAGTAGAATCGTGTTTAGCCACTTTGGATTAGTAACCTACTCGATGAGTCAGAGAGTCGACTCATCTAGTAGATGTTGAGTGATGAAACCCTAAATCCTCGGGTTTGGGGCCTATTTAAGGACACTTATAGCCTCATTTGTTGCTCATCAATTGTCTACCTTCACTGAGAGAAACCCTAATCGACCTTTGAGCTAAGAGATAGAGTGTTGAGCTAACATTGAGTGTTTTGGTGCATCTTTGGAAGAGAAGAGAGGGATTTCAAGCAAGGAACAAAAGAGGCTGTTAGATCCACTATTTTTTTCATCCAAGAGCATATGTGGAAGGTAAAAAGTTCATACCTTTCTCATTTTTGCTAGGTAGATCTCATATTATTGGTGTTTAGGGCTTTTCCCATCTAATATTGGGACTTTGAGTGTATTTAGTCCATATTGAGATTTGGACATCAGATCTGGACCATGTAAGGTCCCTAGAGTCCAAAGGTCCCTATTTTATTCAGCCAGAATAGATCTTTTGAGTGAAAACCCCTTATTAGAGCATGTTCTTGGAATTTCAAGCCCTAAGTGCCATGCATGGACATAAAGCTCATGACTTTATGTGATAATCGAGCCTTCATTATGTAAATCTAAATTTTGGGAAGGTCTTATACCTTGAAATCGTCTGAATGGGAAATGAGTCTGAATGGACTTGTCGAGTCGATAAGCCGATTCGACGAGTCGGTTAGGGTTGTCCTGATGAGCTTGATCATGTGATAACTCAGTGAGTTGGGGGTCAACTCAACGATATGAGTTGGACCTTCACGAGTCCATGGAGTGCCAATATCCATTATCTCCGACAGAGATAGTAGATTTGCATCATCATTTTGGCAATCACTACAAAAATCTTTGGGAACTAGGTTGGACATGAGTACTGCCTACCACCCACAGACCGACGGGCAGAGCGAAAGAGCTATTCAAACATTGGAAGATATGTAGAGATCTTGTGTGATAGACTTTAGTAAATCTTGGGATACCCATTTACCACTCGTCAAATTCTCATACAATAATAATAATCACACTAGCATCAGAGTTGCTCCATTTGAAGCCCTTTATGTTCACAAGTGCAGATCACCCCTGTGTTGGGTTGAAGTGGATGACACGTAACTAGCAAAGGGGTAAGTCCCTGATAGCACTCACCCCGACCCTGATATCATAAGAGAGACAACATAGAAGATCCTCCAAATTCGAGAAAGACTGAAAGCATCCCAAGATCGGAAAAAGAGCTATGTAGATAAGCGACGCAAACCCTTGGAATTTTAGGTTAGTGACCACGTCCTATTAAAGGTATCACCTTGGAAGGGAATGATACGTTATGGAAAACATGGAAAACTGAATCCAAGAAACATCAGACTATTTGAGATCCTCGATAGGATTAGTCTGGTGGCTTACAAACTACAACTACCAGAAGAACTCAATAACCTAAAACCCATCTTCCACGTATCCGATCTAAAGAAATGTCTATCTAACGAGACTTTTACTTTAAATATCACGGTGAATTGTAACATATATTCAAATTCTGGAATTCGTTGAATAAACAATTCTTTAAATTTGAGATATCCAGTGTAAATTTTTTTTGGTAAACAATTTGGAAGAATTCTCATATATTTGTACCAATTGATAAACCATCTTGGATATTCACAATTGAAGTTCAAATAAAAAAAAGATAAACCATGAGTGTGAATAATTCCGAATAAAGAATGCCTTAGTCCAAGCATCTTGATAATCGTAGTAAGAAAATCGGGGATAAGCAGGATAACTTATAAGAGGTTTTTTAGAGTGAAGGTTTGGAACCCAACTTTCTGGAGAAATTATTTTGATAATATGAGCTTTGCTAAAATCAATGTTTCCCTCTCTTGAATTAGAACGATGAACACAATTGATTGTACCAGATTCTTACAGAATAGCTTGATAATACTCTCGGGTTTTATATGAATCAACATAAAAGGTTTTCCCTTGACCAAAGAGATGACTTGTGAGAATATGAAAACCTTGATGTAACTTATGGATTTGAAAATCTTCAAGAATTTGAACTCTTAGGAAATTTGGATTAAGAACATAAGGAGTTTTTGTAGAAGGCCTAGGAGTAACAGATTTTTGAGTTTGAGGAGTGATAGGTTTTGCAAAAAGGTTTATTGTGTCGGTTGAAGTAACTTTTGGAGTAACAAGTTTTGACTGAAGGATATTAGAATAAAATTGTGAATTCTTAGAAGTAGGAGTTAAAGGAGAAAAATGATTTTGATTTTGAAATGGAACAAGCTTTTGAGAGACTGGCTTCTTGTCATCATGTTTGGAAGAGGACGACGAACTCATTTTCCCTGCAAAAATTCTCGAGAAAGAAAGTCAGAAAGCAAATTATTTTCTCCCTTTATAAATTCTATTTCGAAATCAAAGAAACCTAAGAGGGCTTGCCAACGAGCAAAAATTTGTATGGAAATAATATTTTTCACATCTTTTTCTAAAATAGTTTTTGCAGATTAACAATCTATTATTAATAAAAAAAAATTCATAAATAAATCATCTTCAAATTTTTTAATACATAAAACAATGCTTAAAATTTCCTTTTTGACAGTTGAATAATTTTTCTGTGAATCATTCCATGCACCGGAGTAATATCAAACCAATTGTTTTTCAGTTGAGTTAACATTTTTTTTTTAGAATTCCTCCGAATCCAATATCACTAGCATCGGTTTCAACTATGATATTGGCATGGGGATGAGGTAAATTTAAACATGGCAAAGTAGGGACCTTTTGTTTTATATATTTAATTATATATGTATGTTTTAGAGTCCATGGTTCATGATTGTCTTTTAATCTATTATAAAGCGGTTTACATATAATCCCTAAATCTTTGAAGAAATTATGGATATAATTTTAGCATCCTAAAAATCTTTGAAGTTGCTTTTTATCTTTAATTTCATCAGGAATTGCAAGCTTCTTGTAATAGGTCTAATAGTCTTTTTCACAATTTCATGTCCTAAAAAACGAATTTCATTTTTAAGTAAATGCATTTTTGCTGCAGAGACAGCTAAACCATTTTGATAAATTAAATCATGAAATTGATTTAAATGTTTAAAATGTTGATCAATTGATTTTGAAAAAAATTAGGACATCGTCAATATAAGCAATAGCAAAACTACTTATAGAAGTTATGATATCATTCATAATATTTTGGAATTCAGAAGGAGCATTTTTAATCCAAAAGGCATTATACTCCATTCAAAATGCCCGAAGGGAACATTAAAACCAGTTTGGTATTTATCTTCCTCATGAAGTTGTATTTGCCAAAATCCTGATTTCATATCAAACTTTGAAAATATTTTTGAATCATAAAGCTTTTTTAGCAAATTTCGCTTATAAGGAATAGGATAGCGAATCCATTCTAAAACTTTGTTTAAAGGTTTATAATTGATAATTAATCTTGGTTATCCTCTTTCTAATTCTGCGGCATTCATAACATAAAACGTTGAAAAAGACCATGGTGATTTAGAAGGTCTTATGAGTTTTTTATTTATTAAATCTTGAATTTCATTTTTACAATGACTTTTTAATTCATTATTCATGTGAATGGCTCTAGATTTTGAAGGGATATCATTTTCATCAAAAATTTTGATATGTGGTAATTTTTGCAATATGTTATTTTCTATTCCAAAAAGCATTAGGGATATTAGAACAAACATTTTTTTCAAATTTTAATTATAAACCTGTTATTTTATTTTGAATATTATTATCATTTTATTGATTAGTTATTCGAACATTATTTATATCGTTAATAAGATATTTGGCTTGTTGCGTTTTATAATTAAGGACATTAATCATTGAATGTAGAGGAGGTTCACAAAATTTAAATATAATTTCTTTTCCAAAAATATTGGTTCTTATACCATCATCATGAACCATAAAAAGATATAGTTTCGTGATGAAAGGTGTTCTTAGAATTAAAGGAGAAGAGAGATCTTTTACTAAAATTAGGTGAGTTTTATAACAGTAATCTTGGTCATTACAAATATGAACATCGGAAACTTTATAATTTACAATTAATTTTGTAGCTCCGGTACCAGTAAGTCTAGATGTAGCTTTTTCATAGAATTGTGTAGGAAAAATTTCGTATTGAATACAATTCATATCAGCACCACTATCAATTAAAGCAGTTTGGTTGATTTTAAAATTATTATTGAGTAAAGTAATTTGAGTGTTCCATTTTTGAAAAACTTGATTATTTATAATTTTACCAATAGTTATATTTTCAATTTTATTTTCTTCTTCGTTATTAATTTCTATATTTTTGTTTTTAAAGGTAGAAGGTCTTTTTCTAAAATTAAAATTTTATTTTTTATTTCTTTTATTTCTTGTTTTATTATTTTTAATTCTTCTTGAAGTTCTTGTATAGAAATTGACTTTGTTTCAGTAAATCTTTCATGTATATTTTTTAATTAAAAATTTTCATTATTAGCAAGAGTTATGTTATTAGTTTTATTAAGCATCTGTTTTATTAATAATTATTGGATATTTTTATCTTTTATAGAATCAAGAGAGTTTAAAAGATCTTTATCATCTTGTGAAAGAACATTAATGGAACTACTAGTAATTACACTGATTAAATTATTACAGTGACATTTACTAATGCATTCGCAAATATCAGAATCTTCTGAACTTGAAGGAGTATTTTCGAGAATATTTAAATCATTTGTTTGAAAATCAGAAATATTTTCATCGGAATCTGAATCAGTATTTAAAATAAATTTTCTTACTTGTTCATTCAAATCTTCAGAGACATTTAACTCATTATTTTTGTCTTAGCATAACAATTATTAGTTGTATGACCATTACGTCCACATTTATGACAAATAATAATATCTTTTGATTTTATTTTAGATTTCTTATAATTTGGTTTATAAAGTTTTTTAGATTTTGAAGCGTAATTTTCGTCCTTTTTATAATTTTCTGGAAGATTATATTTCTTTTTCCTGAAATATTTTGAAGATCTTTTCTTATATACTTTAGTTTTTGACATAGACGGGTCATTCAAAGGCTGATAACCATATTGTTGATAAAAATTTCCCAATTCATTTTTACTTTTAATTCTATCTTTTTTGAGTTTTTCTTTAAACCTAAGATCAGCACAAACTACTAATCCCTCTTTATTAATGTAGTTTATTAAATCTCCATAAGTTCAATTTTGATAAGGGATGGTATTATTAAAGTTTTCTCTTAAATTTTGTCTAACTCTTTCTACAAAGAGTTTTCGAAGGCCATCAATAAAACGTTCTTTCCAATAAGACTCTTTACAATCAGGTCTCGAAAAAACTTTAACAAGATAATTATCTTTATACCATCTAAAATCAGTAAGTTTTCTGCAATATAATTCATTAAAATTCTGAAGTTTTTTCTTGAAAAGTAGTAAGATCTCCTATAAAGTTTTTGATAATAGCAAAAATTAAAGTGTTAACCATATCATCTTCAAACGTTTGAATTTGTTGATTATTTTCTTGTTTTATAATAGTTTTCTTAGCAGATAATATATAATCTTTTTCTTTTTGTGAAATATAGAAATCCCAACAGCCTTTAAGACTGCCAGTAAAACCAGAAGTAATAATATTAACAATTTGAAGTTGAGTATTGTTATGAGCTTTATAAGCATTAGCAGCCATAGTCATTTCTTGTACAATATTCATAATTTGATGTTCAGAATGGCCATCAATATTTCATTCATAATCAGAATTATCATCATATTGAGAACGATCAAATTGAAAAGTTCGTTCTTCAAGTTGAACATCTGGAAGAGAGGGTTTATTCCAATAATTTCTTATGTGTGGTTTTAGATTTTTTCCGAAAGTGCTTTGTTTTGATCACTGAATTTTATTAAGATTTGAAAAGTCATTAGTGAGTTGATTAATATCATCATTTGTATTAACAAATTGTTGAGCAAGAGTTTCAAATTTTTGTTTCACTATTAATATCACGATTTTCAGATTCGTCATTTGTTAGTGTTTGATATATGAAGTTTTGAAAGTCTTTTTTCTAATTCGTTAATTAAATATATATTTCCTAGATTAAAATTACCATCGATTTGGTAAGGAACAAAACTTAAATTACTAGTGCTTACCATATCTTGCTTATTAACATTTTTATCTTTGAAAATTTTTTCTTCAAATTTAATTAAATGCTCGGTAATACTAGATAAAGTTTCGTTTGCGTAATTATTTTGGTAAATAATTTTTTGAAGACCCTTTTCAGTAGTTAATTATTTGGGGCTTGAATTAAAGGAGTTGCAATAAACATATCGTTAATAATAATTTCTCGTTTTGGTGGAAAATTAGTAATAATTTCTTTATTAAAAATAATATCTTTATATTAATAGTGAAACAAAAATTTGAAACTAGATGATGAAATATTTAAGATAGAAAAATTTATATCTACAGAACCATCATTATATTCAATAATATTTGAGATTTTTTTTGAAGAGTTAGCGTTTCTGGATCGATAACATTTTGCAAGTTCCAATTACATTATTGAGTTATATTAGATCATTTTAATCTTTTTGGTGTGTGAACTTTGGTATGGTTACTATTTGCTTTAAAAAATAATCGTTTCATTTCAAGGACTTGATAAACGTGTTTTTGGTTCAAGTGTAGTTGTCATAGTTTTGTAACAAACACGATAAATTATTGCTAAAGGTTTTGTATCATCTTTAAATTCTAAATTTTTTGTTTCTATAATTAACACCAAAGTATTTAAAAAAAATTTATCAAATAATCCTACAGAGAACTTTGGATAACAATTGAAATAAATAGGTCCGTTAGCAATATTTGTTTCAGCTATAGCTAAAATAGAATTTTGAAAATCTTTTTCTCTCTTGTCTCTTAAAATAAGGAGAACATGGACATCTATTCCAAATCTAAATAGAGACTTAATAGCAATTTGGACTAAACCGACATGTAAAAATTTATATTTCGTTCTATGCTCTATAATAGATCGCGATGATAACAAATGTAAATTTTGTTGGTTTTGACCAATAGACAAAGTTTGTTCTGTTATTTTAATAGAATAACCTTGAAAATAATCAAAAGTTCATATTTTATATATTGTATTAACATTAGTTTTCGGTATTGTCCAATTATTCAAACTTTGTTCTATGTTATTAACGGTTTCTTCAATAGAATTTATTTGATTATCATCATAATCCTATTCATTGTTGATATTTTTACCAGGATTATACTTTTTGGATAGTATGCCTGAAAATTGACTCATATTTAATTAATTTTGCTTTAAAATTCTATAAGAAAACTTACTTGTTGTAATAATGGTGAACAGAGTGGAATCGTTCCAACGATGATTGTGGTCTGGCACAACGATTTACGTACTTATCTGTGCGCTTTACGCTAATCCAACCAACCACTGGTCTTGTCTCTGAATAATGCTTATTAAAACTTATAAAGGGAGAAATAATTCGGTTCCTGACTTTCTTTCTCGAGAATTTTTGCAGGGAAAATGAGTTCGTCGTCATCTTCCAAACATGATGACAAGAAGCCAGTCTCTCAAAAGCTTGTTCCATTTCAAAATCAAAATTGTTTTTCTCCTTTACCTACTTCTAAGAATTCACAACTTTATTCTAATATCCTTCAGTCAAAACTTGTTACTCCAAAAATTACTTCAACCGACACAATAAACCTTTTTGCAAAACCTATCACTCCTCAAACTCAAAAATCTGTTACTCCTAGGCCTTCTACAAAAACTCCTTATGTTCTTAATCCAAATTTCCTAAGAGTTCAAATTCTTGAAGATTTTCAAATCCATAAGTTACATTAAGGTTTTCATATTCTCACAAGTCATCTCTTTGGTCAAGGGAAAACCTTTTATGTTGATTCATATAAAACCCGAGAATATTATCAAGCTATTCTGTAAGAATCTGGTACAATCAATTGTGTTCACCATTCTAATTCAAAAGAGGGAAACATTGATTTTAGCAAAGCTCATATTATCAAAATCATTTCTCCAGAAAGTTGGGTTCCAAACCTTCACTCTAAAAAACCTCTTATAAGTTATCCTGCTTATCCCAATTTTTCTTACTATGATTATTAAGATGCTTGGACTAGGGCATTCTTTATTCGGAATTATTCATACTCATGGTTTATCTTCTTTGATTTGAACTTCAATTGTGAATATCCAAGATGGTTTATCAATTGGTACAAATATATGGGAATTCTTCAAAATTGTTTACCAAAAGAAATTTACAATGGATATCTCAAATTTAAAGAATTGTTTATTCAACAAATTCCAGAATTTGAATATATGTTACAATTCACCATGATATTTAAAGTTCCATTGATAATATCTTGGACTTTTCATTATCAAGAGGCAAATGATTCCTCTCCTCCCTGGCTTAATCGCCAATTTCGTTCAAAATGGTGGGATAAAATGAAGATTTCTCAAGCTAGTGAACAAGCAGTAATTAAACATTATCAAGAAATATATATTCAAAAACCAGAAGTTGAAGCCACTTTTATCAACAGTCTTCCCAAAAGTGATATGGATCTAATTACAAGAATTAAAGATGCTGCTACCTCTTCCCCTGAAGAACTTCAAAAATTACTTCAAGAAATTCGCCAAACTCCATTAGTTTTTGACGATTCTCCAAAATCTAGAAAGAATGATTTATTTGAAGACGCTCAAGACCCTTTTGATGATCCTTATGAAGAATAAGAAATCATTATCTGTAAATTTGATGTAATACCTTAAATGTAGGGTATTTTGTTTCTTCTATTATCAAAATTTCGTTTCTCAAATACGGATGGATATATACTGTGTATGTATTTATGTATTTATAATGTGTATAAACAATTATTATCAAATTTATTATCAAATCTATCATCAATGATGATATGAAGATAAAAAACTTTAGAAGATGCTTTATAATGGCTTGCTTTATCAAAAGAAGATGGTCATTGATTACAAACGACAATTGCTTCAAAAGATGAATGACAACCACTTTCAAGGACAACCACTTACAAGTAATTATTTCTATTGATTGGCCATGGGTTCTTACGGCAAAAATCACTAAAAGATTTCAAGACTTTGAGGACTCCAAGATGATTATAAATAGAGACTATCTTTTAGTTCAAAACAGAAGAAAAAATTCATTCTCTAAAATATATTCATCACATGTCTAAAAAATCTCCAAAAGTCTCTCTTTCTACTAGTTGATGTTCAAAGTTTTTAGATTTTCAAATAATTCTTTCTTCAGAAGTATGTACTGATTGTAATTCAAACTTAATTCAAGAAGGTACTATCTAAAATATTTTATCATTGTATTGTTATTATTTCTCCATGATAATTTCGTATCGAGTTATTCTAACTATTAATTGTACAAGATCTGAAATTTTTGTTAAAATAGTACTCGTTTTTAATAATCAAATTAATCAAATTCATGCTTAAATTATTTAATTATGTCTAACAAAATCTTGATGAATTGTATTCCTAATAGAAATATTCTTTTAAGAATACAGCAAATAGAAGAATCTATAAATAATTCTGAGCAAAATCTTAAAGATTCTTATAAACCTTCTAATCTAGGTACAGTTTTAAACAATAAACATATTCATGATGCTAGATGGTTCATAAGAGTTAGTATAAAAATTCGTTACAAACAGATATGTTATCTAAAATCAAAACTATTTGTTTTCTAAAAATAATATTTTTAAAATTCGTTGAACTATTACACACACTCTCTAATTATGACACACACTCTAACTATGGTATCAGAGCCCAGAAAAGTTTTTGGGGTGGTTATGCATGATATATATATATATATATATATATATATATATATATATATATATATATATATATATATATATATATATATATATATATATAACATTTGTTAATATTCCATACGGATAAGATGATAAGTAGAAAGAAAAAAATAGAAAGATATTTAATGAATTTTTCAAAAAACTAATTTTTATTGATTCTTAAAGACATATCCTCCATAATAAATAAAATTTTTTTTGCTACATGTCACACTTTTATTGATTTTGCCACATATTTTTTTGTGGTTATTTTATATTAATTTTTTTTTTCCAAATTGCATTTTGTGGTTTTTTCATTTTAATAATTTTCATATAATATTTAAATATAAGAATTGCAATAAATGTAATATTAAATATATATTAATTTTATATATTAACTTTCTTCTAATTTCAAATTTTCTAAATTAAAGTTTAATTAGTTTCCTTTATTTATTTATCTAAATTATTTGTTTAATTTAAAAGAAAAATAAACAATTTAATTTTAATAATTCAATATTTTTTCTATTTTTTCTTATAAATTCAAACTTCTCAAATGTTTAGAGTTTCATATATTTTTCTGTAAAATAAAACCATGATTACACCCGGTTCAATAAAAAACACATTAGCAATAACACATAGTATTAATTAAAACTTAAAAAATATGAAACCCTAAAATTGAGAGTGACATTAGGAAATAAAATTTTGAATTCCTTATAACAATACAAGTACACGTACACAATCAATGAACATGGAGACATTAATTTCTATCCTTTAGTTTATACTTTTTCCTTTCTATAAATAATAAAATAATGAATTCCAAATGAAAATGTCGTTTTTGCCCTTTGTTAATGATTTTCACTCTGGGACCTTAAAGGTTTCAATGTCTTCGTCCTGGATCCAACCATATTTCTCCATGAATGGGTTAATTAGGGTTTGTGGTGGGTAGTCCTCAATGTTACACTCTTTCCACACATTTCCTTCTCCTTCCAGATCTCGTACAACTTCCCACAAGCAGCTATTGCATTTAAAACCTGCACCAAAGCTTATCATGAACAATCTATCACCTTTCTTTAGCCTTTTCTTAGCCTCCATGTACCCTAAAACATACCAAACACTGCTCGCTGATGTGTTTCCGAAACGGTGTAGGGTCATCCGCGCTGGCTCGACGTCGTATTCACTCAGATCAAGATTCTGAGCGACTGTGTCGATCACTGCTTTCCCGCCGGTGTGAAGACAGAAGTGGTCCACTCCGGCTTTGAAGTTGATCACCGGTCGACTTGACCCCGATGACTTTCCTTTCCCTTTGCTGAGAATTTTTAGGGTTACAGAGAGGATACCAAACCGGAGAAGCTCCCGGATCGGTAGTATCTTCGGAGCGATTACTTTCAAATTGTCCACGAATGCTCGAGTTGCAGCTTTTGGTAGAGATTTACCTAGATGAAAACCGACCCGACCCTGATCATCTTCGGTTTCTATGCAACATCCGTAGGATTCGTCTTTCGCGCCATGGTGGGTTCGGACTAGGCAGTTTAACTTCAGCATGCATTTGTGAGATAAACTTGGGTTGTTTGTTAGAATCATCGCACACCCACCTGTTCTAAACAAACAGTTTGAAAGTATCATGGATTTATCATTACCCGTATACCAATTTGGTGTTAAAGATTCTGATGTCACCACCATAGCCAACTGATTTTTCTTCGATTTGAAGATACTTTCAACAAGATTTAAAGAAACCAGACTCGCACTACATCCCATTCCACACAAGTTGTAGGTTTTGACATCGTCCCTCATCTTGTACATGTTTACGATTCGACTTGACAACGAAGGCATGCAAGCCAACATCGAGATGTTGACCACCAAAATGTCAATCTCCGAAGGGGAAATCCCAGTTCGCTTGAGAAGTCTTCCGATGGTGTACTCAAAAAGCTCTTCCATCTCCACAATGGCATCTTGGTAAGTAGGGTTTTCTTCACGCCCTTCAAACACCATTTTTGGAGCATAGGTTTCTTCACCGATGCCGGAGCTCACTATCGCTTTCAGAAGAAACTTGTACTCATTTAGACCAAGATTCTTGGCCCGTTTAATGACATCACCACAGAACTCCGTTGGC
Organism: Lactuca saligna; assembly: GCF_052625555.1. Taxonomy (NCBI): domain Eukaryota; kingdom Viridiplantae; phylum Streptophyta; class Magnoliopsida; order Asterales; family Asteraceae; genus Lactuca; species Lactuca saligna. The sequence goes on from NC_136421.1 coordinate 290,156,205, forward strand.
AGTTTCCGGTCGTCGGAGGGTTTGTACAATTGGTAATCCAACAAGTAACATTTCTGATGCTTTTTTCGCTCAAGAAAGCTGTGTAGAATGTAGAGAATGTATAAGAGAGGAAGGAAAGATAAAATGGTGAGAAAAAACAACATCTTTAGGGAGAGAGAAGAGGGTTGAAGGGTGTTTAAGATGTAAGTTTAGGTTGTCTTTGATGTGAATTTTGAAATCCAAATTTGGATTTGTATAAAAAGGGAGTGTACAGCTTGTATGCCCGACTAATATTCTTCAGAAACATGTCTATCACTCAACTTCCACCAACTAATAATTACGCATTCAACTAATAATAACGCATTAGTGGCTTTTTTTCTAGAACAAAGCCTTTGACTTTTATACTATTTTGACTGTTAATTATTGTGCAACTTCTCTATCCGAAAACTGATCAATCTGTAGGATTCTTTAGCGTGATGCACTGCAGAGTAATCTTTTGATGAACAAATGGTGTTTATATTACACACAAATGCTTCCAAAGAGATGGGCAGGTGAATTTTGATGTTTGTAATTAATATGGAGACTGTAAAAGACACATGATTCATGGCTAGTCAAACTTTGGTCCATGGAATGATTTCGCAACATTAAGTATGCGAGAGAAGCAGGAAACGAATATTGTTCTGACCCTTTCAGATCATTGACTTTATAATATATATAACTATTAAGAATCATAATTAGATTCACTTTATTGGTTAAAAACTAGTAAAACTGTGTACGTTGGTAGTACTTGATCGACAACAAAGAGCAAAACCTTATTTATGTGTTTTTGGGATTTTTTGGATATTCTTACGGAAGTCTCATGTTTTTCTTTTAATTTCTTAAAACAACTTCTTACTTTGTCGTATTTATTCAAACCACAAAGAAGGAAATCGCACTATATCTCTTTTTTAAGCAAATGTAATATATTGTACCTATTTTAAAGATCATAAACAAGAGAGACAAAGAATACTATCATGTTTGATTTGTGTCTTATATATAAACAGTTATAACTTGTAGTTAATGGTTGTTTAGCTAACATGGTCAATATAAAAATGTATAGTTTATGGTTTATGGTTTTTAATAGTATAAAGGCTTCAAATTGCCATGGTGTGTTTTGCCATAATAACCAATTTTAACATACGATGATTATTACCGACATGCATTTTATCATGTATGGAAACGCAACTCGGCAAGACAAGAAGATAGAACAACAATGTATCGTTATAATTGTTTAAATCCAATTGATATATCATATGTATAGACCGTTGTATTTAATAATGAGCAAGGAAGTAGATGAACCTTATAAAGGGAATTAATACAAAAGAGGTGGCGGAAGGGAGACTATAATAAATATGCCAATGAATGATTGAAATTTCTTAATTTGCATGAACCACCAAGCTAGTGTACAAAACTGAATTTTCTTTGAATCGAATCAGATTTTCCTTACAAAGATCAAAGTTTTAAGATAATTTACCGAATAATATTTAGATCAAATATTATATTTAGATTTTTTTTTTAGATCAGAATTTTGAAATTATTATGATATTATATTTAGACAAAATTGTATAAATGGTCTTTACGGTTTCAAAAAATCTCAATTTCAGTCCAACTTTGTTTTTCGTTAGTGGTCCTTATAATTTCAAAACCTTGCACGTTTTGTCACTTCGACTAACTTTGTTTGCTTTTTGTTGTTAGGCCAACCCAGGTGCCCTTCGCACAAGGGTAATTTTTTTTTTCTCTTTATTTAGGTTCACTAACGTTCATTTCCACCCCTTTCGTCACCTTTATATTCCTTCACCCTTCTTCCCCATTTACATCTCATGAAGGACTTTTCTCCAAAGAGTCCGACTGCATGTTAATCAATACTTGCACATCATTTTGTTCTTGAATGCATGTGTGACCAACAATAAAAGCTGCTTTTTCATGAGCTTCCCCTAATTAAGGAGCATGTTTTTGGGTTGTTTGGGTCTTTCAGCATCCTTTTTCTTAAGTTATGTGTAAATCCATCTGACTCAAACACTTCATTGTCTAACACCTCCAAATAATCATCTTATATCTCATCATCTTCATGGACTAGTGCCTAGTTTGTTGATCCAGTACTTGCAACTCAATATCAAGTTCCGTTACTAGATTTTGATCGCAAACTTCAAAACGTGTTTGTAAAAAAAATTATAGAAAAGATGTAATAGAAGTTGTACAAATTTTAAAAATAATAATAATTATGTTTTAAAAACACAAAACATAAAGTGGGAAATGTTTTGTAAAAAAATATGTGGACGATATTATAAAAAAAATTGAAAATAAAAGAAGTAAATGAAGTTGTGATAGTTTCATTTTATTTGCTTATTTTTATAATTTATTTTAGCATATTGTATTCTATTATTAGTTAATCTTTATGCATGTTTCTCCTTTGTGTTATTTTATATCTATATCGGGTACTTTCAAATTTTTGAGCTTTATTATAGATATTTGATGAAATAGAGCGAAGCATGGAAGGAGATACGGAAGACTAACGAAGTTCGAGCGAGTGAGCGGGATTGTTAGAGGTTATTAAAAAGAGTTAGATTGAAGATTGATGTCATTGGAACTTAGTTTGAATATTTTATAGAAGAAACTTGAGCCTTGGATGATTGGAAGATGAAGATTTATGGATTCATTACTAGAAAAATGGGTGGTTACCTACAAGGAATATTGTTGGTATTTTGTAGGAAATAAAGTTTAGCTACAAAGTTCCTACGAAAACTGGTTGTTGGAAAAAGGGCCATGGGAAATAAGATTCCTACAAACTTCCAACAAAAAGTGTGACACATTTCCTACAAAATATTTCATAGGAAACTCCAACAAATTTCCAACAAAGTTTCCCTAGCCCCTGTCAGCTTTTTTCCATGAGAATTCCTACAAATCTTATTTCCAACAGAATCGCTACAAACTTTTCCCACAAATTTCCAACAAACTTCCTTTTTAGAAAAAATAAATTCGATGTTTTTTTTTGTAGGTATTATGTTGCAGTTTTTTTTTTTTTTTTTTTTAAAAAATACTATAAATTAACAATATTAATGAAATTATAAATAATGCCATTTCTACATAAATTATATAATGAACTATAAATAAAATACAAATTCTTCAAATATACACTTTAAACACAATAATAACAAACACAAATAATTCAATATAAATCCAAAATGGTAACTAATATTCAATACTTCAAACATAATAGTAATTACTAAATATCCACAAAACCAATACTTCATCTGGATGATAGTTACCATCTACTACTTCACCAAAACAATTACATTGTTGTACATCACCAACATGCTTAATAGAATATTCCAAACAAAACTAACATCAGTCTTCAGGAGGGTTACCAAATCGTCTCATTAGTTGAGCCAATTGTTGTTCCATCATTTCTTGTTTTTGTTGCATCAAAACTTTTTCCCTCTCCACATCTTCAAGTTAGGTTCGTAGCTCCTTAACCTAAAAACAAACATATGATTAGCAAACAAACAATATATCAACATTCTTTATCCATTATAGAAACATACCAAAAATGTATTTCATAATAGCAATGTACTTTAATTTGCTACCAATATAGGTCTTTTACTTATTTTTTATCCATAATAGCAACACACTTTATTTTAACAAAATTCTAACAACAAATTATTTATTTATGGGTTGTTTTCATTCATAATAGTAACGTACTTTATAATAACAACATACTTCATAATAACAAGATACTTTATTTTTCATTCATAATTGCAACATAATACTCTGTTTAAGTTTCTTGGTTGTTTTGAAATAAATATATTAGGGACTGTTTTCATGTCTCACAAAGTGTTTAATTATAGTAATGTACTTTCTTTATCTATAATATAAACAATATATTTATTAAGGAAATATACCTCCTGTTGAGACCGGCAATAGGACGACAAACACCCCGCACCAACAGATGAATTCCCATTGAACAAAGAGTTTATATCCGAAGATCCAACTCCATAGATATAACTACTCCTCGAAGCACCACCTATCTCCCTTTGGGTTTTAGCCCACAATTCAGAATCATCAATCGGGTGATCAACCAAATCATCCCCATACTTCTCAAGCAAGGCTCGAGAGTACGCTTCCTACAAGGAAATAAAACACAACTATTATTGTAATAAAAGTTAGGACAAAAAATCAAAAAAAAAAAGATAAAGATATCTTACATAAGTTTCCCTTGCTCTCTCAGTGCAAAACTGATTTCCCTCAACATCTCCATCAAAATATTTCTTCTTTGATGTTTTATCTAGATGAGTGATCAAGAACAACTCCAAAAATGTGGGTGGTCGTCCCTTTTTTGCTATCGACAAGTATAAACGATGTAATTTATGTTAAACGAAGAAGATATTACTAAAATTTATTTGATATGAATACTTACGAATCTAATGCGGTGCTCATCATAACTAATACTACCCCCAGTATGTCTTGCTATTTTCCCACCACTATCAGTGGTATTGCGGTTACTCTTCCTGCTTGCAGATCTTTTCAGCCACACATCCGTGTTCCATTCCTTTAAAGAGTAGTATATGTATAATAATATGAAAAGAAATAAACAATTAAAAAAAGTATTATCATGCTTACCCTACACAAATCCTTCCACCTCTGAGATTGCATCCCATTGGCTACAAAATTCTGCATGATATCATAGTCTTTATCATCCGGTGAGATATCATGTCCAGCAGCTCTAGCCATATTTGTTGATCTATTCCTAAATGTACCCATGAGGTCTCTGTATTGATCTTGGATGATAAACTCAAAGTTTTCCCTGACTTTTTCATCCTCTCTCAAATCCCAATCATAAAGAGTCTATAAAAATGAAAAACTATAAGTTAAAAGTGTAAATTTAAAACGAATGATGGTAAGATATACAAATAATCAATCCATGTTAAAATTGAAAACACTCGACTTAATATAACACCTTGAATTTAATCCAAATATGTTCGATCATTTCTTTAGGGATTTCTTTAAAGCTTATCCAAGAGCCTTCTATATATTGATCTATCAGCCGCCTAACCGCCCGCACCACATCATATCTCCCAAACCTACAATGTTGAAATAGGCCAGTAAGTATAAATATAACATACAAATTAACATAAATTTAGTTGTAAATTTAAGTGATCTAAAGACATACTTTTTCCCTATGTAAGAGATAAATCGACTCTGAGAGGTACCATAACCAGGTATGTCCGTGTTATTTGAACCATGTGGCATAGTGTGGCCATCTCCCTCATTGACACCCTCGTCACTGTAAAGTCCCCCATCTGGGTTCATCTGCTGTAATAACCCAAGATAACCACCCACTGGTTCTACATGAACAGGATCTACATCAGCCAATGGTGTCACTGTACTATGTCCAGGAATAGTAGGAATAAAGTCTTGTGATATAGGTATGCTGCTTTCACGACTAGTAGGAGGAGAATCATGTAATGCCAGTCTAGTTCCTCCATAACTAGTATTAGGGTACGCATGTAATGTTCGTCTGGGGCCTCCACTACTATTGGGAGTGGACTCATGTGATTGAGCTCTAGCGTCTCCACGACTAGGAGCAGACTCATATGGTGCATGTCTGCGATCTGCACGATGAGAAGTGTACTCATGTGATGTTTGTTTGCCCCCAGAATGTTACTGATGATTGCCCTTAGAACCTTGACGGCTAGGTTTACAAACAACTCCACGATTCGACATCAATATGCGCCCTGTGTTTCGTAAAACAATAATGGCTAGATAAATAACTAAAAATATTAAAATTGATAAAATAATAATGATCATACCATATGAACAATCACAAATAGTGTAAATAGTACATCAAACAGTGTTCCTAAGAATCAGATTCATCTTGATCTAAATCTAAAAGATTATAGTAAACCACTTCATCTTCATCATTGCCTGCTTCTTCCTCTTCTTCAACATCAAATTCTCCTGGTTCAGATTCTTCATCTTCATTGTCACTTACTTGCTGAGTTGCATTGGTATTTGTAACGAGGCATAGGCGTTCACTACTAGTTATTTCATCTGGTAACTCAAACCGTTTATCAATTTGAAAGATTCCTTCTCTCATGTCATCATTGTTTGCATCTTCATTTTGAGCTTCGGTGACTTCATATACACCTCGTGGTTTTATCTTGACAACTACCTCAAATCCTCTATATCCCTTGTTACCGCAGGGTATGGTGTGTAAAACACTTGTTCCGCTTGAGATGCTAAACAAAACGGGTCGTTAGTTTGAAGTCGTGACTTTGGTTTGACATCAACCATCTTATTTTTATTAAATACTACACTTTTTTCATTATCAAACCAAGTACAATTAAACATTACAATAGTTGAACGCCCACTGCCAAAATACTTAAGCTCTAGTATCTCATCCAGTAAGCCATAGTAGTCAGATTCTTCGGAGTTATACATCTCCCCTCTCACGCATAACCCATAATTACACGTCACACAGTGTCTCACCATAGCCCTGTGTGTGGAACTTATAACCATTTACGAAGTACCCATTATGACATATTGCTTTTTTTTTTATGGTTTACTTGCTAAAATCTCCAAATATTTAGCACTTCCATCAGATATCTACATTGAATAACATGTTGGAATAGTGTCTAAGGCTGCAACTATATTTGGTAAGTATTTGACCCGATTGAGCATGGTCCTTTTGGGTTGCCTTCACCATAGCAACTTGACAGGATGATTTATAATGAGAGAAGAGATATTATCAATATATTATGAGAATAATATAAGGAATAATAATATTGTTATTTGATTAATACAAGTCAGAAATTAATTAGGAATTAATTTGGTGATTTAAAGAGATTAATTGAATAAAGGGGCATAAACTGTCAATTGTGTGATAGTTGTATTTTGAGCAGTGACTCCTTAGGGATAAGGGGTGGACGGATTTTAGGGTTTGGATAAGCCTACAAATCTTCCAAAGTATTATCATAAGGAGATTGGATTGCTTAGAGCCTAAGTTATCCAATTAGGGTTTTAAGGGTGAAACCCTAGGATGCTCACTAGTATAAATACACCCATAAGGCTAAGAAAATCGGCACCCTTGGTATTGGAGAAACCCTTTCCGATTTTCTCACCCTTCCATCTCTATCAAATCATCCTTTTGCTAGTTGGTGTTTGTAAACCATTAGAGGAGTGACATTTGTGACTCTAAGCTCCAAGGACAAGAAGATTCAAGCAAGTAATTCAAGGTATTCTTTTAGATTCGATTTCTTATGTTATTATGCTAGATCTATCAATCAAAGTCTTGGATATATTGCATGTTCAATTAGAGAAACCTAGATCCAAGCATTAGGATTTGTATGTGCACATAGGAATGTTCTTATGGCCAAAACCCATCAGTGGTATCAGAGTCTTGATTGGTTTCTATTGAATTGATGCATTGGTTGCTTGATTGTTAATTTCAAAATTCGATTTTTGTCAATCTGCCTGATGAACTCGGGGAGTCCCATAGTGGACTCGGCGAGTAGGCCTCAACTCGACGAGTCCATTGTGGTACTCGACGAGTCCGAGCGTCAGGAGGAGTTAATTACGGGATTTCTTGCTGTTTATCTTAAGGAAACTTGCCTTTATCTTAATGAGTCAATATAAATCCGATTTCATCATATATATATATATATATATATATATATATATATATATATATATATATATATATATATATATATATATATATATATATATATATATATGAGTATATCCTTGACCTAATTCAAGATAATTACCAATTAATTGAATAATAATTTCCTTATGTGATAATTGATTAATTATTTTAATTAAATTGGTTAATTGTTTTGCAAGAAACATCAATTATGGATAATTATGAGATTAAATGGTTAATTTAAATTATTTGTTATTTGATCCTTTATGTTTTAAAAAGTTTAAAAGTAACCCTCAAGTTTTGAAATTTAGTTTTTGTGATTAAAAGTTTAATTTGGACAATTTAAATTTCAAACCCCAGAATTTTACAAGTTTAAAATTCAACCCTATACTTTATATGATTACAAGCTTAATATATATACATACATACATACATATATATATATATATATATATATATATATATATATATATATATATATATATATATATGTGTGTGTGTGTATGTATGTATAATTAAAATGCTAGTCTTACTGTTAGTAGGCCTCATTGATGAAGCCGGTCTATAAGGTGGGTATAAGGTTGTTGCCTATAAAATGGTGCTTAATGGGTGTACACTCACACCCACCGCTTGCTTGATCGGTGGAAGGTCGTTAGTCGAACGGGTAGGATAGGGAAACTCTATCTCCTCGTTAAAAGTATAATATTAAATACAAAGTAACTATATCTTTTTTTTTTCAAAATTCCCAATCGTAGTTACTTTAGGAGAAGTGAATTGATGCAATCCCATGAAATTACACTTTGCACCCTTGCTAAGAAGTTAGTGGAGCGTGTGTGGTTTACCGGCACACTAATTGATTTTAAGCATAGGTTGCAAAGGGTGATTCATTGTTTATCATAGTTCGGTGGAGCGTGTGTGGTTTACCGGCACATTGAATAGGTGATTGTTACAATGAAGGCACCATGTAGATTTGCATGGTTATTCACACCCACTATGTGATCCTCGGCATCCCAGTCACAAACGAGAGGGACATATCAAGATTTAAACATGACATTGAAAATTTCAATGAATCTCATCGAAACCTAGGAATTCTCAATGCGTTTAAAACTTATAGGTAATTTTTTCATGGTGGAGAATTAGTGAATCGTCATTCACTTACCTTCAAATTGTTTGCATGTTGGATTACGGCATCCCTTTTCTAATATGTAAATAATGTTGTTTGATCCTAGCCCTAATTTTTCCTTATTGGGTGATAATTAGGGATTCAAATTCTAATCAATCTTTGTCCTTTCTAATTGTAGATGTCAAACGCGAACAATGCTGTTGCTAGTTCATTCACATTGATGAGCCTTTGCCAAAAGGTGACTTTCGATGGAACGAACTTTAGTGAATGGATAAGATACATTTGCACGATTGCTCGCTACGAGGACAAGGAGTATGTCCTCGATGAAAAGTTCGAAAAGATCAATCCAGAAATCGCTACTCCGGCTGAAATCACCGCGTTTGAAACTCATGAGCGTGATGCAATGAAGGTTCATTGCATCATGATAGCCACTATGAACTCCGAATTCCAAAAGTCCTATGAGGACATGTATCCGTACGAAATGCATCAAGACTTATTGGAGAGATACCATCAAAATGCAAGGCAGGAACGTTACGAGATGTCGAACGCGAACAACGCTGCTGCTAGTTCATTCACATTGATGAGCCTTTGCCAAAAGGTGACTTTCGATGGAATGAACTTTATCGAATGGATAAGATACATTCGCACGATTGCTCGCCACGAGGACAAGGAGTATGTCCTCGACGAAAAGCTCGAAAAGATCAATCCAGAAATCGCTACTCCGGCTGAAATCACCGCTTTTGAAACTCATAAGCGTGATGCAACGAAGGTTCATTGCATCATGATAGCCACTATGAACTCCGAATTCCAAAAGTCCTATGAGGACATGTATCCATACGAAATGCATCAAAACTTATTGGAGAGATACCATCAAAACGCAAGGCAGGAACGTTACGATATCTTTACTAACATGATCTGTAACGCCCAGGTTTTCAGGGCTAAGCATTTTTGTCAATGTAATAGTCTAGGTCAACTATTGTAACTCTTTTTGAAGTAATAAATATGAAATATTTGAGTATTATGTGAATTATGTGTGTTTATGTGTTTATTATTTAATTATAAATGTATAATTAATAAAGAATAAAAATGAGCGTCAAAATTAAAGTGTGAGATAATCCCGATATCTCTACATAAAGTTGTAGAATATGTTTCAAGGTTTCCGTACATATAAAGAATGCCGAAATCCGAGCTATAACGAAGAAGTTATGGCCCGACGAAGTTTTACGGCAAAACCGGCACGACACCGGGAGACGTAAATAGTGAATTTACGATAGAAGACTTTTTAGCCTTAGCAATCTAAAAAAAAGTCGTAGAATATGTTAAACTAAGAACATCGATAAAAAGAACGCCCAAATCTGACTTCGTATGAAGAAGTTATGATTTTTCTAAGATTCGGCTTAGCAGTGCACGGCCTGAAACTCGAATTTTAGTTCGAGCGGTTTTTGGCTTACGCAACGTAAATGAGAGTTGAAGATCTCATTAATAGGAAATCAACGGTAAAAAGACAGACAAAAACAGAGTCCGTATGTAGAAGTTATTAATTTTACGCAGACGTTTAACAGTATAATCTCCTTGTACTGTTAAATTTAAGATCGGTCGAGAATTAGCTGACGGTGTCAAAATGAAAGTTGTAGATCTTATTATTACCTACGCGTGGATATAAAGAACGTCAAAAACGGAGGTCGTATGTGAAAGTTACGGATTTTAGAAGTCGGAAGTGTGCTGTGCGAAAATGGGTGATGTGGCACAATCTTGGCCATTGCTTTCTCCCCAAGGCTTGCCACCAGATGGTGACATGTGGCACCAAGTTCAGCCACATTTCACCCTATAAATACCACCTCTCTCACCCTCATTTTCTTCACACCTTTCCCATTCTTTCTTCTCTTTACTCTCTCTCTCTCTCTAGAACCTCTCTCTAGCCCCGAAATCCCCCGAAAAGCCTAGGGAACCTCCCTAGCACGAGGCGGAAGCCCCGGAGTGCTCGAAGGCTCTGAGAAGAAGAGCTTTTCGGCTCAGGAACGCTGCTCCAAGCAAAGCCCGGTTTTCTATAAAACCCGCTGTAAGTGAGCTACGTCTACGCTATTTTTAATATAACTTTTATTTAATTATAGTAACGTTATTAGGAACTTATAATAAATACTTGGGCTATTATTATGGGTTATATAAGTATTTTTTTGACGCTTATATAATAATAATAATAGCTAGACTATTAATTAGTCTCGACGAATAATAAACTAAACTCTAGTGGTAATAATACTAGGTTTCGTCGAAGAAAAATTCTTTTTAAGAAGCGAAGCGCTGTCTGAGTTCGGAATCACCACCTTTTCCGGTGAGTGCATAGTTACCTTCAACTTACACATAGATATGAAGTATTTTATATAAATTACGTGCTATGTGTGCATATTATCTGAATACTTGCTATCTATGCTAGATGAACGTTGTTATACATGTTTTCAATGATTTAAACTGTATATGTATTTTATATCTACGAAAATGTTGGGGTAAAACATGGGTAGATGTAATAGGTGATGTGTGATAAAATGATGAGAGGCCTCGATGTTGTTGTTGTTGATCCAGTCATCTAGCGGAGTATAGATGACGACCACGGACTCTTCTAGACAGTCCAGTGGAACGCTAGCAGGCTCGCAACCTGTAGGTGTTGTGAACGATGTGTTCACCGGTGTACTCCATCCCCCACATGGTTGCCTATTAGGACATTTATTGCTGAGGAATCCCCTTAGCAGTAGTGTTCGTCCCGATGATGATCCTTAGGCTAGGTCCCTTATGATAGGTGTTTAGGGACGTAAAGTGAGGATAACGGGAACGGGTAATCGGGTTATTGTTGATTGATGAAATTAATAAACTTACTTATTGTGGGTTGAAAACCCTATGTGCTCACCAGGCTCCCAAGCCTGACCCACTCAGCTTTATGCATTACAGGTAATGGCGCATGAGCATAGGTGTGATGTTTTGGACGAGGGATTACGGATATAGGCCTGTAGATATGAAATAATGTAGTAAGGCTTATATTGTACTGTTTATACTTTTGATCTGTACGAACATGACATCCCGAGTCTTTTAATGAAATACATTTCCATGGAAATGATTTTGATAAATCTTTATCATATTATTGTTTTGGGACAAATTCCGCAACCCTTTTATTAAAAGATAACTCTGATTTTGAAATAAAGTATAAACAAAACCGGTCTTTTCTGGCCGTGATTTTGGGGATGTCACAGTTGGTATCAGAGCATTAGTTTAAGCGAACTAGGAATTTGTAGGATTTCTAGACTTAAACTTAGAATGCTAAGCGATGATTGTGAGGTGTGAGTACTAGCTTATTTTAGGAATTGTGCCTAAAATGCTTTTATGTGCTAAATGCTTTATGCATGATATGCCGTTATTTTGTTCGGATCTATGGTCTGTTGCCGACCGGATCTGGAAACCTTATGTGTTTTGGATTCTAAATGTACGACTACGATATTAGAACTAGCATGTAAACGTTTCGGAGTGATAAGGACGATTTAAAACGTCTCTCCTAAATAAAGATCTGAATTCACCTTATTCGGTGTATGGATCAAGATGGTAAGGACCCGTAGCGGAAACGTAAACGCAAATGGGAACGGACACCAACCCCCCGTGATCGAGCAAATACCAGTTGTGGAAGCCGCTGCCGGACCAATAACGATGGCCGGAGTGCAAGCGATGATCCAGGCAATGTTGGATCGTCAAATGGAGGAAACCAGGCGTTTGCTCCAGCAAAATCGAGAGGAAGCGACTATTCAGCTCGAACAGCCCGAGTTGAACGAAGGGCAGACTGAAGAAGGAAACTACAGTGGGACTATTGGTCAAGCCAACCCACCGATAGTTAGGCAAAACCACCAGGATGGAGGAAATGATGGACGTGGATGCAAATACAAGGATTTCATGGCATCCAAGCCACCGAGTCTATCCGGAAGCCCGACGCCGGTGGAAGTCATGAACTGGATCTCTGAGATGGAGACAATGTTTGAGAGTTGCGAGTGTAGCAATAGGCAGAAGACTGCTCTTGCAGTTCCTCTATTGAAATCTGGAGTACTAAGCTGGTGGAAGCTACTAGCTGATTCAATGCCCAAAGGTGAAGCAAGCAAGATGTCGTGGGAGGATTTTCTGGTACAGTTAAAGATGCAATACTGCTCTGAGCAGGATCTTCTGGAGATCAACAACGAATTCCAGAGTCTGAAGAAGGGGAGGATGAGCGTTACTGAATACGCTGCAAGCTTTACTGAGAAAATGAAGCTTGTTCCTCACCTCGTCCCAACTGAACTCTCCAAGGTTAACAAATTTGCCCTCGGATTACCAGCAGACTTCGGTCCAATGGTCAAGCAAACTACCACTCTGAAAGCTGCCATCTGGGCTGCTAAGAATGTGGAGACCCAGATACGAGAAAAGGGTCTGGAGAGAGTGGAAGTGGGAGAGAAACGGAAATTTGATGGATCCTCGAGGTCCGGTAAGAAAGGAAGATTCTCGAAGTCTGGTTCGAGAGGAGGAGGATCAGAAGCAAAGTGGTGTGACAAGTGCAAGAAGAAGCACTTTGGGAAGTGTGATGGAGGAGTCACTTGTTACAAATGCGGAAAGCCTGGGCACTATGCCAACGAATGCACCCTCAACCAGAAGGCCTGTTATGGGTGTTATGAAGAATGGCACATTTTGAAGGACTGCCCGAAGAAGAAGGAGGCAGGAAGACCCAACATACCACCAAAGCCGAAGGCGAGAGCCTTCCAGATGACGCTCGAGGCTGCAAAGGAGGCAGCAGACGTCGCTTCAGGTACCTTTCTTGTAAATGGTTTACCTGCAAATATACTATTTGATTCCGGAGCCAATTACTCCTTTGTATCGCATAAATTTGGTGGAAGATTAGCATTGCCTGTAGAAAAACTAGATAATGCCCTGATTGTAGAAGTTGCCAGTGGCAAATTCGTACCTGTTAGTAATCGTATTAGGAACATCGTCATTAACCTAAACGGAAACGAATTCCATGAGGAACTATTACCCATAGAGTTAAACGGTTTCGACATCGTTTTGGGTATGGATTGGCTTAGCGCCAACGATGCCGAGATATTATGCCGAAAGAAGATAGTTAGGATAAACCCACCCGGAAAGGAATCATTTATGGTGTACGGGGACAAACGCAGAGTGAAATCTGGAATCATCTCCTTGATGAAAGCCAGAAAATGTTTGTCCAAAGGATGTGCATCATACTTGGCATTCGTAATCGATGCTAAGAAGGAAAAGAAAGAGGTGCAGAATATACCGGTTGTGTGCGATTATCCGGAAGTCTTTCCCGAAGATCTTCCCGGATTACCACCTGATAGGCAAGTAGAATTTCGTATAGACTTATTACCAGGAACAACACCGATAGCAAAGGCACCTTACCGATTAGCACCGACGGAGATGAAGGAGATCATGACGCAACTTCAGGAGCTGTTGGACAGCGGTTTCATTCGACCTAGTTCATCACCCTAGGGAGCTCCGGTGTTATTCGTGAAGAAGAAGGACGGAAGCATGAGGATGTGCATAGACTACCGAGAGCTGAATAAGGCAACGGTGAAGAACAAGTATCCATTGCCGAGGATTGATGACCTATTCGATCAGCTGCAAGGTTCAAGCTACTTCTCAAAGATCGATCTTAGGTCAGGATATCATCATCTGAAGGTGAGAGAGCAGGATATTGAGAAGACTGCATTCAGAACAAGATATGGACACTACGAGTTCTTGGTTATGTCGTTCGGACTAACCAATGCTCCCGCAGCATTCATGGATTTGATGAATAGGGTTTGTAAACCATTCCTCGATAAATCCGTGATAGTGTTCATCAACGACATTCTCATATACTCGAAAAGCCAGGAGGAGCACGGCAAGCATCTACGAGAAGTGTTGGAGGTGTTAAAGAAGGAGAAGCTTTTTGCAAAGTTCTCCAAATGCGACTTTTGGATACGGGAAGTCCAATTCTTGGGTCATGTTGTTAACCAGGAGGGAATAATGGTTGACCCTGCCAAGATCGAAGCTGTAATGAAGTGGGAACGTCCGAAGAATCCCACGGAGATTCGAAGCTTTCTAGGATTAGCCGGATATTACCGACGATTTATCCAAGGCTTTTCTTTGATAGCTGCTCCATTAACAGCTTTGACCCATAAAGGAGCTACGTATACATGGAGTGAGAAACATGATGAGGCGTTCGAGAAGCTAAAGAAGAAGTTATGTGAAGCGCCGATACTTTCTCTACCCGATGGAGTCGAAGATTTCGCAGTTTATAGTGATGCATCTGGAGTCGGGTTAGGTTGTGTTCTGACCCAAAGAGAAAAGGTGATAGCATACGCATCTCGACAATTGAAAGAGCACGAAAAGAACTACCCCACTCATGATCTGGAGTTGGCAGCGGTAGTATTTGCCTTAAAGATATGGTGGCATTACCTCTACGGCACGAAGTGCAAGCTCTTCACTGATCATAAGAGCCTCCAATATCTCTTTAATCAGAAGGAGTTGAACATGAGGCAACGATGCTGGCTAGAACTTCTCAAGGACTACGACTGTGAGATACTTTACCACCCAGGTAAAGCAAATATTGTTGTTGATGCTCTCAGTCGGAAAGTCAATCTTGAAAGAAAAAGGCCAAGAGCGTTAAGAATTGAAGTCGTCTCGATGATTGTGGAAAGTATCAGGAAAGCTCAAGAAGAAGCCTTAGAAAAGAATAACCGAAAGGAAGAACGTTTGGGAAAAACGTTAGTGTTCGGTACGAACAGTCGAGGACTGAAGGTATTCCAAGATCGAATTTGGGTACCTAAGACGGGAGGAATAAGAGATCTTCTAATGGAAGAAGCACACAAGACCATGTACTCGATTCATCCCGGTAGCACTAAAATGTATAGGGACCTAAAACCCTACTACTGGTGGCCGACGATGAAGCTCGATGTTGCGAAGTATGTGGCTGAGTGCGTAACATGTGCGAGGGTTAAGGCACAACATCAAAAACCGTATGGGATTTTAGAACCCTTACCTATACCCATGGGAAAATGGGAAGACATCACCATGGATTTTGTGACTAAACTGCCCAGAACGAAGAATGGTCACGACATGATTTGGGTAGTCGTGGATTGTTTCACCAAGAGTGCACACTTCATAGCAGCCAACGAGAAGTGGTCTATGGATAAGCTCGCAAATGCTTACGTGAAGGAAATTGTAAGACTTCACGGTGTCCCTCTTACTATTGTGTCAGATCGTGATAGTCGTTTCACATCGAGGTTTTGGAGGAGTCTACAAGAGGAGTTGGGTACAAAGTTGTGTTTGAGTACTGCTTACCATCCGCAAACTGATGGTCAGAGTGAAAGAACGATTCAGACGTTGGAAGATATGCTGAGAGCATGTACCCTCGAATTCCAAGGGAATTGGGACGAGCACTTACCTCTGGTAGAATTTTCCTACAACAATAGTTATCACTCGAGCATCAAGATGGCTCCTTATCAAGCCTTGTATGGGCAGAAGTGTCGTACGCCGTCTTGTTGGCTTGAAGCCGGAGAGAAGCAGTTTATGGGCCCCGAGATAGTCCATGAGACTGCTGAGAAATTGAAGGTGATTAGGGAAAGAATGTTAGCAGCTCAGGATCATCAGAAGAGCTATGCCGACAAGAAAAGACGACCGATAACCTTCGAAGTTGGGGATTCCGTTTTACTTAAAGTCTCACCGTGGAAGGGACTTATACGATTTGGGAAACGAGGAAAGTTGAGTCCAAGGTTTATTGGACCATTCAAAGTTCTTCAGAGGATTGGGAACCAAGCTTACAAGTTGGAATTGCCCGAAGAACTCAATGGTATTCATAACACCTTCCATGTGTGTTATTTGAGGAAATTCATGGGAGATGTTCCCGACATAATTCCAATCTCGGAATTAAGGATGGATGAGAATAAAAGGCTGATCGAAGAGCCTGAGGCAATTATTGACCGTAAGACTAAGAAGTTACGACGCAAGATGGTCGACTTGGTGCTAGTCCGATGGAAACATTCGAATGGGCCGAATCCCACTTGGGAAACAGAGGATGACATGATGAGTCGCTATCCACATCTATTTGCTGATGCATGATTCCGGGACGGAATCATCCTAAGGGGGTGAGAATTGTAACGCCCAGGTTTTCAGGGCTAAGCATTTTTGTCAATGTAATAATCTAGGTCAACTATTGTAACTCTTTTTGAAGTAATAAATATGAAATATTTGAGTATTATGTGAATTATGTGTGTTTATGTGTTTATTATTTAATTATAAATGTATAATTAATAAAGAATAAAAATGAGCGTCAAAATTAAAGTGTGAGATAATCCCGATATCTCTACATAAAGTTGTAGAATATGTTTCAAGGTTTCCGTACATATAAAGAATGCCGAAATCCGAGCTATAACGAAGAAGTTATGGCCCGACGAAGTTTTACGGCAAAACCGGCACGACACCGGGAGACGTAAATAGTGAATTTACGATAGAAGACTTTTTAGCCTTAGCAATCTAAAAAAAAGTCGTAGAATATGTTAAACTAAGAACATCGATAAAAAGAACGCCCAAATCTGACTTCGTATGAAGAAGTTATGATTTTTCTAAGATTCGGCTTAGCAGTGCACGGCCTGAAACTCGAATTTTAGTTCGAGCGGTTTTTGGCTTACGCAACGTAAATGAGAGTTGAAGATCTCATTAATAGGAAATCAACGGTAAAAAGACAGACAAAAACAGAGTCCGTATGTAGAAGTTATTAATTTTACGCAGACGTTTAACAGTATAATCTCCTTGTACTGTTAAATTTAAGATCGCTCGAGAATTAGCTGACGGTGTCAAAATGAAAGTTGTAGATCTTATTATTACCTACGCGTGGATATAAAGAAAGTCAAAAACGGAGGTCGTATGTGAAAGTTACGGATTTTAGAAGTCGGAAGTGTGCTGTGCGAAAATGGGTGATGTGGCACAATCTTGGCCATTGCTTTCTCCCCAAGGCTTGCCACCAGATGGTGACATGTGGCACCAAGTTCAGCCACATTTCACCCTATAAATACCACCTCTCTCACCCTCATTTTCTTCGCACCTTTCCCATTCTTTCTTCTCTTTACTCTCTCTCTCTCTCTAGAACCTCTCTCTAGCCCCGAAATCCCCCGAAAAGCCTAGGGAACCTCCCTAGCACGAGGCGGAAGCCCCGGAGTGCTCGAAGGCTCTGAGAAGAAGAGATTTTCGGCTCAGGAACGCTGCTCCAAGCAAAGCCCGGTTTTCTATAAAACCCGCTGTAAGTGAGCTACGCCTACGCTATTTTTAATATAACTTTTATTTAATTATAGTAACGTTATTAGGAACTTATAATAAATACTTGGGCTATTATTATGGGTTATATAAGTATTTTTTTGACGCTTATATAATAATAATAATAGCTAGACTATTAATTAGTCTCGACGAATAATAAACTAAACTCTAGTGGTAATAATACTAGGTTTCGTCGAAGAAAAATTCTTTTTAAGAAGCGAAGCGCTGTCTGAGTTCAGAATCACCACCTTTTCCGGTGAGTGCATAGTTACCTTCAACTTACACATAGATATGAAGTATTTTATATAAATTACGTGCTATGTGTGCATATTATCTGAATACTTGCTATCTATGCTAGATGAACGTTGTTATACATGTTTTCAATGATTTAAACTGTATATGTATTTTATATCTACGAAAATGTTGGGGTAAAACATGGGTAGATGTAATAGGTGATGTGTGATAAAATGATGAGAGGCCTCGATGTTGTTGTTGTTGATCCAGTCATCTAGCGGAGTATAGATGACGACCACGGACTCTTCTAGACAGTCCAGTGGAACGCTAGCAGGCTCGCAACCTGTAGGTGTTGTGAACGATGTGTTCACCGGTGTACTCCATCCCCCACATGGTTGCCTATTAGGACATTTATTGCTGAGGAATCCCCTTAGCAGTAGTGTTCGTCCCGATGATGATCCTTAGGCTAGGTCCCTTATGATAGGTGTTTAGGGACGTAAAGTGAGGATAACGGGAACGGGTAATCGGGTTATTGTTGATTGATGAAATTAATAAACTTATTTATTGTGGGTTGAAAACCCTATGTGCTCACCAGGCTCCCAAGCCTGACCCACTCATCTTTATGCATTACAGGTAATGGCGCATGAGCATAGGTGTGATGTTTTGGACGAGGGATTACGGATATAGGCCTGTAGATATGAAATAATGTAGTAAGGCTTATATTGTACTGTTTATACTTTTGATCTGTACGAACATGACATCCCGAGTCTTTTAATGAAATACATTTCCATGGAAATGATTTTGATAAATCTTTATCATATTATTGTTTTGGGACAAATTCCGCAACCCTTTTATTAAAAGATAACTCTGATTTTGAAATAAAGTATAAACAAAACCGGTCTTTTCTGGCCGTGATTTTGGGGATGTCACATGATCTCTGCTAAAATGAGTCATGGAGAATCTCTAACCGTACACTTGCAAAAGTTGCAAAGGTACATCGATCGTCTTCGCAAGTTGAATGTCGACTTTGGGGAAGATTTGGCTATCGACATGGTACTTCATTCCTTGCCTCCGTGTTACAACCAATTTAGTATGACCTACCACATGAACAAGGAAGAGGTCACCCTAAGTAAACTCCAAGGTCTCCTAAGGGTTGCTGAGAGCAACCTCACGGACAAGTCTGTTGCACCAACTCCCAATCGACCCGCTGCTCCCGTTTTGGCTATTGAGCAGGGAAGGGGCATGAAGAGGAAGGCTCCGTCTAAGATCCACCGTAAGGGAAAGTCCTGAGATGTTTCCTCTTCTAGTGGGACCAAACTTGATCCTACTAAGCCCATCTCAAACCCAAAGGAGGCAGAGTGCCACCATTACCACAAAATATGGCATTGGAAGAGAAGTTGCCGAGAATACCTGCAAGCCATCAAGGAAGGAAAGATCAAGCCGTCTTTCGTAGGTATTTACACAATTAAATCTAATGATTCATCTCATGCTATTTCTTGGGTCATCGATACTGGGTGTGGTTACCACATTTGTTCTGAATTATAGGGACTAAGAAGAAATAGGGATGTGGAGCATGGAAGAATATATCTAATCATGGGGAACAGAAGATCATCACCTGTGACCAAGATTAGAGTGTATTCATTAGTGCTTAGTAATGGATTATGTTTAGATTTGGAGAATTGTTGCTACTCGCCATAAATGGCAATAAACATCATTTTGTTTCATGGTTTGTTTAGACAAGGATTTAGATTTTCTTTTAATAATGAGAATGCTTCTATTTATGCTTATCTAAATGGTGTCTTATAGCAATGCCATGTAATGGAATTTATGAAACAGTTATGATTATAGATAACCTAGGAAATGATGTTTTGTACATGGATTCTTCCAATAGTATGGATAGAGCATCCTTGTGGGATTGTCGTCTTGGACATGTCAACAAGAAGCGCATTGCCCAACTCCAAAAGGATGGAGTGTTGGAGTCATTCGACCTTAGGGAAGATGATACATGTGAATCTTGTTTACTTGGAAAGATGACCAAGTCACCCTTCACTAGCACATGTGAAAGGGGTGAGGGTTTATTGGACCTCATACATACCGATGTATGTGGACCCTTTAGATCAACCACAAAGGATGGGAACCGCTTCTATGTGACTTTTACCGATGACTATAGTAGATATGGGTATATTTACTTAATCAAGAAAAAGTTAGAAACGTTTGAAAAGTTCAAAGAGTTCAAAAATGAAGTGGAGAATCAATTGGGCAGGAAAATCAAGATTCGTCGATCCGATCGAGGAGGAGAGTACCTAAGTCTTGAATTCCACGACTGTCTCAAAGAATGTGGAATAGTTTCACAATTGACGCCACCTAGGACACCACATTTGAATGGTGTGGCAGAAACGCATAATCGAACTTTGTTAGACATGGTTCGTTCTATGATGAGTCGTGCTTCACTATCTATCTCATTCTGGGGGTATGCCTTAGAGACTGCCACCCATATCCTTAACCAAGTCCCTACGAAGAAGGTTGCCAAAACACCTCACGAGATGTGGACAGGGAAAGCTCCCACGTTAGCACATATAAAGGTTTGGGGTTGCGAGGCTTTCGTAAGATGAGATACTCACGACAAGCTTGAACCTCGTAGTGAGTAATGTATTTTCATCGGCTACCCGTAGAAATCCTTTGGATATCTCTTCTATAGACCGAGTGACAATGTTATCTTCATTGCGAGGAGAGGGGTTTTCCGAGAACGAGAACTCATAAGCCAAGGAGATAGTGGGAGGAAAATCGAGCTTGAAGAGATTCAAGAATCGATTGATGAAGGAACCTTTACCGCTGGCAATCAACCCGAGGAGGAAACTCCGGTTGAACCTATTGACCAGTCCTTACCTCTAAGACGTTCCGAAAGAGTTAGAGTTCAACCCCAGTTGCATGGTTTTCATATTACTACCGAAGGGGACACATATATTAGTGATGGTACACTAATAAATCTAGATAAACCTAATAGCTTTAAGGAAGCCATGGCAGGCCCAGAGTCTGAAAAATGGAAAGAGGCAATGGACAGCGAGATCCAATCCATGTATGATAACCAAGTTTGGAATTTGGTTGATAATGTGCCCGGACGTAAGACCGTTGGGTGAAAATGGATCTTCAAGAACAAGATCGACGTGGATGGAAACGTACACACATATAAGGCGCGATTGGTTGCGAAGGGCTTTACTCAAACTCTCGGAGTTGACTATGATGAGACCTTCTCACCAGTAGCGAAGATAAAGTCTATTAGAGTGATGCAAGCAATTGCCGCATTTCATGATTATGAGATTTGACAAATGGATGTCAAGACCGCTTTCCTTAATGGGAAGTTGGCTGAGGATGTTTACATGGCTCAGCCAGAGGGTTTTGTTGATCCGAAGCATCCAAATAGAGTGTGTAAGCTTGAGAAGTCCATTTATGGACTTAAACAAGCGTCTCGCAGATGGAATCTTTGCTTCGATGAGAAAGTCAAAGAGTTTGGATTTGTACGAAGCGAAGATGAATCATGTGTATATGTCAAATCCAGTGGGAGTATAGTTAGCTTTCTCGTTTTGTATGTAGATGACATACTGCTCATAGGAAACGACATCCCGACTCTGCAGGAGATTAAGTTCTGGCTCGGGAAGTGTTTCGCTATGAAGGACCTCGGAGAGGCTTCCTATATTTTAGGAATAAGGATAGTGAGAGAAAGAAGTAAGAGACTAATAGGACTCAGTCAGAACACTTACTTAGATAAAGTACTAAAACGTTTTAGTATGGAAAATTCGAAGAAGGGAGAATTACCAATACAAAGTAATGCCAAGTTGAGTATGACTCAAAGTCCGAGTACCGAAGCCGAGATAGCAGAGATGAGCCGAGTACGATACGCTTCCGCAGTTGGCTCAATCATGTATCATATGACTTGTACTCGCCCTAATGTAGCCTTTGCTTTGAGCATGGTTAGTAGATATCAAGGGAACCCTGGCAGAGCCCATTGGATCGTGGTCAAGAATATCCTTAAGTACCTTCGGAGCACCAAGGAATGGTTTTTAGTCCTCAGGGGGAGTGATGACTTGAAGGTGTGAGGGTATAGTGACGCCAGCTTTCAAACCGATATGGACAACTTTCGTTCGCAGTCGGGCTGGGTCTTTACTCTTAGCAGGAAACCGTAGCTGATTCAACGTGCGAATCAGAGTACATTGCAGCGAGAAAAGCGTCGAAGGAGGCAATCTGGTTGAAGAACTTCATTGGTGATCTTGGAGTTGTGCCTACCATAAAGGAGCCTATGGAAATTTTCTGTGATAATGAAGGAGCGGTTGCCTTGACCAAGGAACCGAGGGATCATGGTAGATCTCGTCATATCGACAGAAAATATCATTTTATTAGACATCGAGTAGAAAAGGGACACCTCGTGGTGAGGAGGATATCATCAAGAGATAACCCAGCAGATCCGCTTACGAAGGGACTGAGTAGGGTTAAGCATTTGCAGCATGCTAGGAGTATTGGGCTAAGAGATGATATTAGATTAGATTAAATAATTTTAGAAACTTATAATAGATAAATGTAATTTAACATTTGATGAATAAAAAAAAGGAGTATTATTTATAAGTAAAGTTACTGTCTTATGTTAAATGTTTAACTATTGTTTCATTTTGCATGTTTTGACTTCCAGAATAATTGAGTTTATTTGGAATAATCGGATTATTCAAACGATCCACAATCGTTCATATGTTGGAAGTAGGTATGAATGAAGATTGTCATGAATTGGTGTGTAGATTGTCTAAATGGTATTAAACATAGCAAAAGTTTGCTGCAACGTTCATGAGTGCTTATGAACTAGTTTTGAGCATTGGAACAAACCCGCGCTTGCTGGAATCACCTTATGGAATTTGACGAAAAAAAGGTTGATCGCAAGACGATAATATCATATGGTCTTAAAACCTAGATATATGGTTCGTTATTTGTTAATTGGTTGTACATTGATAATGCGAAACCGCATCAGTAAATTGATGTTATAAAATGCCTTGTTGTGTATAATTGATTAATGAATAAGTAAATGCATATAAGTCGAAGTTTATCTGTTACTTTTATCCTAAGAGGGTAAAAGCGATATCTCGACCGCTTGATGATTTGATTTGACTTATGTGTCGAGTCCGGTCAGAACTAAATTGATGTGTTCGATTAAGTTCTATGTCGAATAAATCCGATATCAAGAAACCAACTGTTGGACAATTGGTTCCATAGAATTGTCCGGACGATATCTAAACAGAGGACTATACGATCCCTTACCTAAAGGACAAAATTGATAAGATCAGAGTTTGACAGCGTCTTTGAGTGCTACGATTGCTAATCGGTATATATAGTTACTAGACTTATCCAAGTGGGAGACTATTGGAATAGTATCTAAGGCTGCAACTATATTTGGTAAGTATTTGACCCGATTGAGCATGGTTCTTTTGGGTTGCCTTCACCATAGCAACTTGACAGGATGCTTTATAATGAGAGAAGAAATATTATTAATATATTATGAGAATAATATAAGGAATACTAATATTGTTATTTGATTAATATAAGTCAGAAATTAATTATGAATTAATTTGGTGACTTAAAGAGATAATTAAATAAACGAGCATAAACTGTCAATTGTGTGATAGTTGTATTTTGAGCAGTGACTCCTTAGGGATAAGAGGTGGATGGATTTTAGGGTTTGGATAAGCCTACAAATCTTCCAAAGGCTTATCATAAGGAAATTGGACTGCTTAGAGCCTAAGTTATCCAATTAGGGTTTTAAGGGTGAAACCCTAGGATGCTCACTAGTATAAATACACCCATAAGGCTAAGAAAATCGGCACCCTTGGTATTGGAGAAACCCTTTCCGATTTTCTCACCCTTCCATCTCTATCAAATCATCCTTTTGCTAGTTGGTGTTTGTAAACCATTAGAGGAGTGACATTTGTGACTCTAAGCTCCAAGGACAAGAAGATTCAAGCAAGTAATTCAAGGTATTCTTTTAGATCTGATTTCTTATGTTATTATGCTAGATCTATCAATCAAAGTCTTGGATATATTGCATGTTCAATTAGAGAAACCTAGATCCAAGCATTAGGGTTTGTATGTGCACATAAGAATGTTCTTATGGCCAAAACCCATCATAACATGCATGCATAGTGTTGGTTAATGATGTACTAGTATAAATAACTACAACTTATTTGGTTTTACTTACCCGTTGTGCAAACCATTGAGCAAAATTTTTATCTCTAAGACTCGAAACCTCTTCACCCATATATATTTGTTCAGCCACTCTATCAAACTCGATGATGTAAGAGGTGAGTTCTACACAGTTTAGTAGAACATACGTGTGTGCCTTGTGAAGTTCATCCTCAGACAAGACTCTTTCCTTTCCACCATTTTCATATAATCTTCTAGAAGGACAGGCAAACACGCTTAGTAAAGATTCTCCAGCGGGATGTTGTGGTCCGAAATTATGTGGCTCTTGATTATGACGTGTCTCAATCTTTGGGTCAAAGTATAGAGAACAATATGTAGCATTCTCATACACAAGATGTTCCTTAACAATTGAACCTTCAACCCTCGCTTTGTTTCTAATTCTTTTTTTTATCATGCCCAACTTCCTATGTTTAGAAATTATCAAAAATGTGTTAAAATATAGAAAATAAACTTGTTTAGAATATTGAATAACATTAAAACATTGTATTTACCTCTCATATTGGTACATCCATCTATATTGCACTGGACCACCAAGAATAGCTTCATCATCTAGATGAATTACTACGTGTTCCATAGAATCAAAGAAACCAAGAGGGAATATTTGTTCTAACTTGTAGATGGTTTGAACTATATTGCGCTTCATGTTACCTAAGTCTTCCAAATGCAATGTTTTTTAGCATAAGACCCGAAAGAAAGTGCATAACTCTATTACAACTTCATAAATCTCTTTTGGAACAAACCCCCTTATAGCAAGTGGAAGCAGGCGTTGCATGAACACATGATAGTCATGAATTTTAAAGAGATAAAAGCTAGTGTAGTTGATATTCACACAGTTCCCTATATTTGATGCATACCCGTCTGGAAATTTAACTTTTTTCAACCATGCACACACTTTTTTTAACGTCGTCCTTCTCTAAAGTGTAATCTCCTTTATTTAGGGTAATCTTGACATTGTTTTCACGGATTGGGTTTAAAAGAGGTATGTCACAATGCTTTTCAATATCTTTTCTTGCATTCAAATGGTCTTTGGATTTGGGGGTTCCTATATTTGTGTGAAACACATTTTTAAACACATTTTTCACGATAAGCATCATATCGAGTTTGTGCTGAATCAATAATTTACGCCAATATGGAAGCTCCCAAATGATGCTCCTCTTTACCCAATTATATGTAACCCCGAACCCATCCGATTTTATATACTTTGGACCATACGGAGTGCCATTGTAAACAGTGTTGAAATGTCGGACTGTCTCCCAAATTTCATCTCCAGATGGGTATGGAATGGGTACCCTTCCCTTCACTTTATTGTTTTTCATAAAATTAATCTGATCTTTGGTGAAGTTGTGTCTATTAGGTAAATGTTTTCTATGACAGTCAAACCAACACGGTTTCCTCCCTTCTGAAAGCCAAAATGATCATGATTTATATGAACAATACGGACAAGCTAACTTCCCATGCGAGCTCCAACCAGATAACATTGCATAAGCTGGGAAGTCACTACCTATCCATAACAGTACGTCCCTCATTTGAAAATTGTTCTTTCGATAAGCATCATAAGTTTCGATGCCATCAGTGAACAACATTTTTAGCTCATCTACTAAAGGTTGTAGAAAAACATCTATATTTTGCCCTGGATTCTTCTTCCCAGGAATGAGCAAAGGAATTTGCATGTACTCATGTTTGAAAGATAACCAAGGAGGTAGGTTGTAAACCGTAATAAAAACCGGCCAACATGAACACGCGCTTCCATATGAACTATTTGGACAAAACCCATCAGTACACAAACCTAGACGAATATTGCATGTCTTTTGTGGGAATTTCGTTGGAACTTTCCGACAAATTTCCAACTAAAGCAAAAGAAAAAAATATAAATATTATATATTGATTTTGGAGTGTGATTCCGTGTGGGTGATGTATTGCGTCTTTCCTTTTAAGATTAAAAAGACTTTTCAAATATTATATATTATATATATAATATTATACTATATGGTGACATAAATATGATTATTAGATTTATTATTAATAGTTTTATTATTATAATTATTACTATACAAACTTATAACTATTAATAACTTTATTATTTTTTTATATTTTTTATTATTAGCATGTGTACATATATCGTATGTCTAGTTAATTAGTTATACATATGGTAAACCTAATATTAATAACAATGATAATAATAATATAATTATAGTAAGCCTAATTTTAATAAAACAATATAGTTATATATATTAAAAATATTAATAAAAATAAATTTGATAAGAAAATAATAACAATAACAATAAAAAAATAATAATATTATTTGTTATATTTACATTAATAACAAAATAAAATAATAATAATTATATTTATATTAATAATAATATGAATTTTTAATTATTATATTTATTAAAATGATAATATTAAAAAAAAGGAGGGAAGGCAAAACAAAGAGGGAAAATCAAAAAGAAAAGATGGAAAAAAACTTTCATTCCAGCTGTTATATTTCCTACCAAGTTTCAAGAGAGTTTTTCATTTTAAATATTAATTAATTGTTCTTTGGTATTTTGTAGGAAACTTCTAACGGGTTTCCAACGGACTATGTATAGTATCTAATTCCGTAGGGATTTTGTTGGATTTTTGTTAGATTCTATTTTTGTTGTAAGGGTGTAGGAAATTAGACGAAAATTTCCCACAAAACAAAATCATCGGAAATTTTTAGTAGCTAAATCCAAATATTCTGGTAGTGATTATGGATTATTTGTTTTGGTTGTCCTATTTGGGCTTTTAATGATAGTAAGAAGAATATGAACTTGTTTTGGACCAATAAATTGTAACGTCCGTGTTTCTAGGTTACACATTAATAATGATGTAATAGTCTAAGTCAACCTTTGTAACTCGTTTTGAAATAATAAAAATGAATTATTTGAGTATTATATGTTTTATACTTAATTATTATGATTTAATAAATTAATGATAAAAATAAGCGTCAAAAATAAAATGTTAGATAAACCAGATATCCATGAAGAAAGTTGTAGTGGTCAAAACAAGGATTCCAGAGATATAAAGAATACCGAAATCTAAGCTATAACGAAGAAGTTATGACATGTCGAAGTTTTGCGACAGAACCGGCATGACACTGTGTGACGTTAAAAGTGAGTTTGCGATAAAGTGTTTTTTAGTCTTAGCGATCAAAACGAAAGTTGTAGTACATGTTAAACCCAGAGTGTTGCATGAAAAGAATGTCTAAATCTAACTTCGTATGAGGAAGTTATTAATTTTCTAAGATTTGGCATAACAATATACAGCTTGAAATCCGAATTATAGATCGAGTGATTTTTAGCCGACACAATCTAAACGAGAATCGAAGATCTTGTCGATAATAGTTTAAAAGTAAAAAGACAGACAAAAACGGACGTCGGATGAAGAAGTTATGAATTTTTAACGGATTTTTCCTGTCCTGACCTGTTAAAAATAAAATATTAAAAATGAAGTCAAAAATAGCCGACAGAGTCTAAACGAAAGTTGTAAAGTATAATCTCACCTATGCATGGATATAAAGAACGTCAAAAACGGAGCTCGTATACGAAAGTTATGAATTTTTGAAGATGAAAAATAAATTCGCGAAGGAGTACACCCCGTGTACAAAAGAGTACGCACAGTGTACTCGGACTAGCTTCGATACGTGTTAGTAGCTTTGGCACATCCGAAGCCTGGAAACCAAATAGAAGGCACGTAGCCACTACGTCCAGCGTATGAGGTCTATACGCCCAGCGTACTTATATTTGCTCGATCCAGAATTTTCCCACCATACACCGTTCGCATACTTGACACGTTGATGAACACGTTCGAAGTAATCCACTCCTACGCCCAACGTATGTGAGTACGCCTAGCATAGAACCTTGCAAGACAATACGCCCCGTGTACTAGGAAGTTACACCCAACGTAATGCGAGGCATCAACCTCCTATAAATAGCATGTGAAGCCAGCGAGGTAATGTTACAAAATCCTTCTCTCTTTCACTCTCTACTCCCTTTTAGCCTATCCTAAACCCCCAAAGCCAAGGGTACCATCCTAGCACCCGAAGAAAGCCCGGACAGCCTGAAGTCTCCAAGAAAAAAAAAGAGTTTTTCGAGTTGAAACTCTGCCCGCGTTAAGCCCAGTTCTTTAGAAAACATTCCGGTTTCATCAAAAAAGATTGTTTTAAGGGACGAAGTGTTGTCCAATCACCGTCTTATCAGGTGAGTGTGTGGTCACTTTCATCTTACACATAAATATGAAGTATTTTTATATAAAATATGTGTTATGTGTATATATACTATTTGTTTATTTGAAATGGATGCTGAATGAAATTTTATACATGTTTAGAATGATTTAAACTGTATATGTATTTTTATCTACAAATATATTGGGTATAACATAGGTAGATGAAACAGTTGATGTGTGTAAAATGATGAGTGGCATCGATGTTGTTGTTGTTGTTCCAGTCATCTAGCGGAGTATAGATGATGACGCCGAACCTTTCTAGACAGTCCAGTGGAAAACTAGCAGGCTCGCAACCTGTAGGTGTTGGTGAACAATATGTTCACTGGTGTACTCCATTCCTTCGTGATTGCCTTACGAACATATATGGCTGAGGAATCCCCTCAGCAGTATTGTCCATCCCGATGACGATCCTTAGACTAGGTCCCTTGTGATAGGTGTTTGGGGACATAAAGTGAGAATAACTGGAATGGGTAATCAAGGTTATTATTGGTTGATGAAATTAATAAATTTATTGTTGGTTAATGAAATTAATAAATTTATTATTTGTGGGTTGAAAACCCTATATGCTCACCAGTCTGCTAAGCCTGACTCACTCAACTTTCTGTATTACAGGTAGTGGAACAAAAGCATAGTTGGATGACGACGAGAGATTTTGGATTATAGGCTAGTAGACGTAAATAATTGTTGTAATGCCTATATTGTACAATTTATGCTTTTGGTCTGTATCGATGTGGACATCCCGAGTTTTGTAATGAAATGAAAATACATTCCGTTAAGAAATGCTTTGATAAATATTTTTTTATCATATTTTGTTTTGGGGACAAATTCCGCAACACTTTGTGAAATATTACTGTAATTTTATTTTAAAAGCATAAACGAAATCGGTATTTACAGGGCGTAAAAATTGGGGATGTCACAGTTGGTATCAGAGCATTTTTTTAAGCGAACTATGAATTTGTAGGATTTCTAGACTTAAACTAAAAATGATAAGTGATGATCGTGAGATGAGTGTCTACCATATTTTAGACACGAGCACTAGTATATTTTAGGAAAGATGTCTAAGATGATTTTATGTGCAAAATGATATATGTTTGCCATATATGATATCATTTGTTCGGATCTATGGTCTGTTGCCAACCGGATCTGGAAACCTTGTGTGTTCAGGATTCTAAGCGGAAGACTACGATATTAGAACTAGCATGTGACGTTTTGGAGTGATAAGGGGAATCTATATATCTATCGTGAATAAAGATGTAAATGCACCTAATTTTGTGTATAGTTTTTAATGGCAAGGACCTAAAATGGAACTGGAAATGCAAATAGAAATCAGCAACCTTAACCCCAAATGATGGAGCAGGTTCTTATAGCAGAAGCTGCACTAGAACCAATCATAATGGCTGGAATACAAGCCATGATTCAAGCTATGATGGTTGAAAAAAAGGAGGAAATGAGACAATTATTGTTGAACAATAGGAATGAACCTGCAATACCTGTTGAACAACTTGAACTAAATGACGATCAATTAGAGGAAGTAAATTACAGTAGATCTGTTGGTCATACTAAACCACTTATGGATAACCAAGAGGACGGAGTCGAGAGAAATAGATACAAGTACAAAGACTTTATGACTTGCAAATCATCAACTTTCACTGGAAAGGAAAATCCCATCGGACTAATGGATTGGATCTCGAAAATGGAATTAGCCTTCATGACATGTGGTTGCAAAGGTAACTTACAAACCATATTTGTCGCGCGTCAGTTCAGAGGTGGCGTTGTTCGCTGGTGGAATACTCTGGAGAAGACCCTAAGCCCTAATGAGCCACTGCAACTGACTTAGGCAAATTTCTTGGTGCATTTCAAGTGCAAGTATTGCTCAGCCCAAAATCTTCTTGAGCTAGAGAACCAAATCCTAACTTTGAAGAAAGCAAGCATGTGGATCGATGAATACAACAATAACTTCATAGAAAAATGGAGTTTGCTTTGCGCCTTGTCCCAAATGAGCTGACGAAAATTGACAGGTACGCAAAGGGACTTCCATGGGAATATGCGGTGCCAATGTGTCAGGCACTTACTCTGGAGGCAGCTATATGTGCTGCTAAGTCTATTGGAGATATGATCAAGGGAAGAGCCGCCAACAAAGCTGAAGTTGGCAAAAACATAAAGTTTGAAGGAACTTTAGGTTCCAACAAGAAGATCAAGTTCTCGAAGTCTGGTTCGAGGAAATTTGGAGGAGGAGCCGAAACGAAGTGGTGTGAGAAGTGCAAGAAGAAGCACTCTAGGAAATGTGACGAAGAAGTCACTTGTTATAAATGTGGAAAGCCTGGGCATTATGCCAGTGAATGCACCTTCAATAAAAAAAATTGTGTTATGGGTGCAATGAAGAAGGGCACATTTTGAAGCATTTTCCGAAGAAAAAGGAGGCAGCAAGGCCTAATCTCCCACCAAAGCCAAAAGCTAGAGCTTTATAGATAACATTGGAATCCGAAAAGGATGCAAAGAATGTCGTTTCAGGTACCTTCCTAGTAAATGGATTGCCTATCAATTTATTGTTTGATTTCGGAGCATATTACTCCTTTATATCACATAAATTTGGTAAAAGATTAGCATTGCCTATAAAAAAATTGTGATTATTCCCTAATTGTAGAAGTTTCTAGTGGCAAATTCATACCTGTTAGCGATTGCACTAAAAATATCATCATCAACTTGAACGGAAACGAATTCTACGAGGAGTTGTTACCCATTGAGTTGAATGGTTTCGACATCGTACTGGGAATGGATTGGCTTAGCGCTAATGATATCGAAATATTGTGCAAGAAAAAGATAGTGAGGGTAAACCTGCCTCGAAAAGAGTCATTTATGGTGTACGAAGACAAGCGCAGAGTGAATTCTGGAATCATTTCCTTGATGAAGGCAACGAAGTTTTTGTCTAAAGCATGCACATCATACTTGGCGTCCATGATCGATGCTAAGAAAGAAAAGAAGGAAATGCAAAGCATACCAGTGGTGTGTCACTATCCGAAAGTCTTTCCCAAAAATCTTCCTGGATTACCCCCTGATAGACAAATTGAGTTTCGAATAGGCTTGTTACCAGGAACAACACCAATACCAAAAGCACCATATAGATTAGCATCGACGGAGATGAAGGAGCTCATGACACAACTTCAGGAATTGTTGGACATCGGTTTCATTAGACCTAGTTCATCATCCTAGGGAGCTCCGGTGTTATTCGTAAAGAAGAAAGATGGGAGCATGAGAATGTGCATAGACTACAAAGAGCTGAAAAATGCAACAATAAAGAACAAGTACCCAATATCAAGAATTGATGACATGTTCGATCATCTGCAAGGTTCAAGTTATTTTTCGAAGATCAATCTTAGGTCAGGATATCATCAGCTAAAGGTAAGAGAGCAGGATATTAAGAAAACTGTGTTCAAAACAAGATATGGACACTATGAGTTCTTGTTTATGTCGTTTGGACTAACCAATGCTCCAGCAGCATTCATGGATTTGATGAATAGGGTTTGTAAACCATCCTCGATAAATTCGTGATAGTGTTCATAGATGATATTTTGATTTATTCAAAAAGCAAGCAGGAGCATGACAAGCATCTGTGAGAAGTGTTAGAAGCTTTGAAGAAGGATAAACTGTATGCAAAGTTCTCCAAATGTGATTTTTGGATTCATGAAGTCCAATTTTAGGTCTTGTGGTTAACCAAGAAGGGATTATGGTTGACCCTGCTAAGATTGAAGCTATAATAAAGTGGGAACAACCAAAGAGCCCTATGGAGATCTGAAGCTTTCTGGGATTAGCCAGATATTACCGAAAATTTATCAAAAGCTTTTCTTCGATAGCTTCTCCATTGATATCTTTGACCCACAAAGGATCTACTTATACTTGGAATGAGAAGCATGAGGAAGCATTCAAGAAGTTAAGGAAGAAGTTGTGTGAAGTGCCGATTCTTTCTTTACTGGAAGGAGTTGAAGACTTCACAGTTTATAGTGTTGCATCTGGATTTGGGTTAGGTTGTGTTCTTCCCAAAGGGATAAAGTGATAGTGTATGCATCGGGACAATTGAAAGAACATGAAAAGAATTACACCACTCATGATTTGAAGTTGGCAGCGTTAGTGTTCACCCTAAAGATATGGAGGCATTATCTTTATGGCACAAAGTGAAAAATTTTCGCTGATCATAAGAGTCTTCAGTATCTCTTTAATAAGAAGGAATTGAACATGAGACAATGACGCTAGCTAGAGTTGCCTAAGGACTAAGACTGTGAAATACTTTACCACACTGGTAAAGCAAATGTTGTAGCTGATGCTTTAAGCAGAAAAGTGAGCCTTGAAAAGAAAAGCCCAAGAGCATTAAGAATCGAAGTTGTCTCAACAATTGTGGAAAGCATCAAGAAAGCTCAATAAGAAGCTTTAGACAACAATGATCGAAAGGAAGAACGTTTGGGAAAAATGTTAGTGTTCGATACAAACGATCAAGGACAGAAGGTATTCCAAGATAGTATTTGGGTACCTAAGATGGGAGGAATAAGAGATCTTCTAAGGAGGAAGCTCACAAGACCATGTACTCGATTCATCCCGACAGCACGAGAATGTATAGGGATCTAAAACCCTACTATTGGTGGCCGACGATGAAGCTCGATATTGCAAAGTATGTGGCTGAGTATGTGACATGTGCGAGGGTTAAGGCACAATATCAGAAATCGTATGGGAATTTAGAACCTTTACATGTACTCATGGGTAAATGGGAAGACATCACCTTGGATTTTGTGACTAAACTTCCTAGAACGAAGAGAGGTTACGACATGATTTCGGTGGTCGTTGATCGGTTTACTAAAAGTGCACACTTCATAGCAACCAATGAAAAATGGTTTATGGATAAACTTTCAAATACCTACGTGAAGGCAACAGTGAGACTTCGCGGTGTTCCATTAATGATTGTATCGGATCGTGATAGTCGTTTCACGTCAAGCATTTAGAGAAGTCTACAAGAGGAATTAGGTACGGAATTGTGTTTAAGTACAACATACCATCCGCAAACCGATGGTCAGATCGAACAAACGATTCAAACATTGGAGGATATGCTAAGAGCATGTACCCTAGAATTCCAAGGTAACTGGGATGAACATTTACCTCTGGTAGAATTTTCCTACAATAATAGTTTTCACTCGAGCATCAAGATGGCACCGTATTAACTTTTTATGTAGAAAAGTGTCAAACGTCGTCATGTTGGCTTGACGCATGAGAAAAGTAGTTTATGGGACCTGAGATAGTCCATCGGACTGCTAAAAAGATGAAAGCGGTTAGGGAAAGGATGTTAGCAGCTTAGGATCATCAAAAGAGCTATGCTGATAAGAAAAGACAATCGATAACATTCGAAGTTGGAGATTCGGTTTTACTTAAAGTCTCACCATGGAAGAGACTTATAAGATTTTTTAAAAGAGGAAAGTTAAGTCCAAGGTTTATTGCACCATTTAAATTTCATCGGAGGATTGGGAACCAAGCTTACAAGCTTGTACTACCAGAAGAACTAGATAGTATTCATAACACTTTCCACGTGTGTTATTTAAGGAAGTTCACAAGAGAAGTTCCCTACATAATTCCAATGTCTGAATTAAGGTTGTATGAAAGCAATAGGTTAATTGAAGAACTGGAGGCAATTGTTGACCGTAAGACAAAAAAGTTGCGATGCAAGATGGTCGATTTAGTTCTTGTGCGATGGAAACATACGAATGGGCCAAATCTTACTTGAGAAATGGAGAGTGACATGATGAGTCGCTATCTATATTTGTTTGCTGATGTATGATTCCGAGAACGGAATCATCTTAAACTATTATTTGTATTAATTTTCTTATAAATATATTTATTTTTCTGTTTAATAAATATGTAAGAATGTAGTAGTTTTATAGTATTTTTGCAATAAACTCTAAATAAGTGAATTAATATGTTTATTAAACTATGAATGTAGTATTTAAGTTGTCAATGCATGACTTTATATGAATATACATCTGGTTTTGAAGGAAGGACAACTGAAACGGTAGCACAGGTGGTTGGTGGCAACATGTTGTAGTGCGTGGTGATTGTAGAGTTTGAATTTAACTTCTTTGAATATTTTAATTATTGTAAAATGGAATATGATAAGTTATGAATTTTGTTTAGACAAATTTGAAAAAATGGTCCTTGTGGTATACATTTTTTGGGGGTTTTGGTCCAAACCACAAGTTTTTTTTGGTTGGTGGTCCTTTTGATTATGTTTGCTTGTAGTTTTGGTCCCTCGGAAAACTGAAAAGACTAAAATGCCCTTTCTGATATATATTATTTATATTTATTCTATTTAATTTAAATGAAAAAGAAAATAAATAACTAATTTTGGTCCACCTCTCTCTCTCTCTCAGTAACACACACAATACACCACCACCAGCCCAACCCTTCCTCTTCGATTCCATCTCGAAAACCAGGAAGAAGAACGGAAGGAAAAACTACCCTCGTAACCCCTCTTCCACCTCGTCGCCATCCACTGCCACCACCAAAAACAGCCCCTCTACCACCCTCCATTGTTGTTATGCTATTACTTGTGAGGCCCCTCTATCCCCCTTCTGTCTCCGTCTTCATCAGAAAGCAACAGAAACCGGCAGTAGGAGGCTGTCGGCCTCCTTCCATCATCATAGCACCAGCCATTATCACCTTGCTGTTGCTGAGCTTGACTACCTCCTACTGCCTCTTATTTCACCATAAATTCCCTTGCACCACTATTCTTTTATGATTTTGTTTTGTCGATTGTATCAGTGGTTAACGATGGTTGGAGTCCTCACAGTGGCAACGACCAAGGTGGGAGCGAGTCGTGATGGTAGAGTGGGCTAGCGTTGCAGGCGGGTAATGGAGCTCCGGCAACCTCCTGTCGTTTCGTTCTTGCTCATGCTCTATGAAAACTATAATTCGGGGATGAAAGGGAGGGTGGGGAAGGTGTTTCCTATAGCAACGATTGTAGTGGGTGGTGGTGGTTTTCATTGGTAGCCCAAGGAAAAAACAAGTGGTGGAGGCTGGTGGCGGCTTCTGGTAGTTCTCTATGACACAACTACAACATCACCACCCCTTCTTGGTGGTGGTTGTGCTTGACAGTGTAAGAAGGAAAGGAACGGAAGAAGAAAAAAAAAGAACGCGAGTGGTGGGTGATTGAGGGTGATTCACGGTGGTCAAAGGTCACTGGTGGTGGGTCTATGACGGGGT